>NW_007249414.1:0-17032 GCF_000164805.1 Carlito syrichta | reverse complement strand
TTTACAATCACAGCAACAATGCACAAAGGTGCCAGTTGCACCACATCTTTGCCAATGCTTGTTATTTTTAATTTTTCAAAACATAATAATGGCCATTCTAATGGGCATGAAGTGATAGAAAATTGTAGTTTTGATTTACATTTCCCTAATGATTAGTGAAACAGGGCATTTTAAAATGTGATTTTGGTCATTTGTATATCTTCTTTGGAGAAATATCTGTTCAAACCCTTTGACCATTTAAAAAATTGGTTTGTGCAATGTAATTTATTAATGATAATTTGTGTAACTTATTCATTAACAATTGGAATTCCTAGTCAACTTGGCTGTTGGAAGGATCTATACTGGTTATGTTGATTCAAGGAGCTTGGCTTATTGCTTGGCAGTTTATTTATATTATCAATTAAATTGTCCCTATGGTTTACTTCAGTCTTCTAAGCCTGATTATCTTTACTTATGCCTGAGAGCTGGATTTTCTCTTGAAGTACTGGCAAGTCAAATTCTGAGCTTGTGAGGCAGTGGGCCTGACCACAGACCCTTGTATATTCTCCAGTGCAATGAAAGACACCCTTTGAGGTTTCTGGGGAGAGAACTACTGGCTCCTGGTGTTTTCTAGGTTAATCTAGAAGTTGCTCTGTACAGTGCAGTAACCGGTAGCCACATGTGGCCTCTTAAAATTAAATTCCAACTAATGCCAATTAAATTTAAAATTCATTTTTAAAATCTTGCTAGCCACATTTCAACTGCTTGGTAGCCCCATGTGGCCAGCCTCTACTGCATTGAACAGCAGAGATATGGAACTTTTTCATCTTATAAACGTCTATTGGGCCAGGCTGATTTAGAAAATAAGCATTATTAAAAGAGTTTTGGAGCCAGGCTCAGTGGTTCAGCCTGTAATCCTGCGCCTTTGGGAGGCTGAGGTGAGTGGATTGCCTGAGCCCGTGGGTTCGAGACCCACCTGGGTAGGTGAGACCTCATCTCTACACTAAAATAAAAAAATTAGCCGGGCGTGGTAGCGCACGCCTGTAATTCCAGCTACTCGGAAGGCTGAGGCGGAAGGATCTCCGGAGCCCAGCAGGTTGAGGCTGCAGTGGCTGGGAGTTCCAGCCACTGCACTCCAGTCTGGGGACAGAGTGAGACTCCAACAAAAAAAAAAAAAAGAGTTTTGGATACAGATGAATAAAATCCAACAGAGCACTAACAACCAAAAAATGACTCCATGATTAGGAAATGATGTTGTTAGGATTAGGAAACAAAGTTAGAACAAAAGTGAAATAAACCCTTCACTTTATGAGGAATGAGTCCATTAAAATGCCCATATCATGGGATCAATATTGGGATTGATCCTGAGCCTAGCAGATAGTAAGTGCTATATAAGTAAGTGGTAGTCATGCAAATGCACTGCTCAGATCTCCCACTGCTTGGAGTACTGTTGATGACTGAGCTCGCACTGAGGCCATGCTCCACATAGACAGCCCCTGGCCCACAACAGATTGTGTCTGGATATTAATGTGTGCCCATTCCAGTAAGATACAGGATTCCTCTAACAGGTGACTTTGACTTGCAGACTCCCCACTGGCCTGACCAAAACCTTTTGGAACTGTGCTGCCATCCAAGACTCTTCCTAATCCAATTATTTGTCCCTCTTGCCCTCCTCCCCAGCATGGTTAGAAGGCTTTTCCCATCTTCATCATCTTTTGTTCTGCTCCCCTGGAATTCTCTTGCATTTCTACACTTGTCTTGGCACCAGTTTTATGGCAGACCCAAACTAAAACCAAGTCTCTACTAATAGTACTACTTTTCAGAAGTCACTTCTTCATCTTTTTCCCACAGGAAGCCTTTAGGCTACCTTCTTAGATTAAAACTCTCATGTCAGCTATCCAACTACGATGTCTTCTATTTTTTTTCATACTTTCATGGAGAGAAACTCTTGTGCGCTTCTTGGGTCTTTTAGCACAGGTTTGTGAGACATCATTTTGGGGTCTTCCAGAGGCCTTCCTAATTTTGGACTCTTGGAAGGGACATGTTCTTCTGTGTTCCATTCAGCTCTCAGAAGCACATACAAAATCCAAATGTTACCAATTGTTCCTGCCTTTTGGTGTAGGATGCTTCTATTTTCATTGCTCTGTGTGCTATAAGAACACCCTGAACTTTTAATAATCAGATTCATGGAAAAGCCAGAGATATTATTTCCCCTTAGTTCTAGAGCCTTCCTTTAATCTTCTTCCCTAGCTTGATGAAAACACTTGCGAGAGCTAGAACTGCATTTCAGTCTTCAATCCATTCTCTAGTCAATGCTCAGTCCTTTTCTTTTGCAGAAGTTCTCTCCCTCAGGGGTTCTCAACTTATGTCCTAAGGCCATGTCTATCCAAAACATCACCATTGTTTACATATACAAAACTTCAGAGAGATGTGAGTGTTTTCCAAATGGTATTCTGCGCAACCCAAATGTTCTGAAAGGCAAAAGACATCTAGCAGATGATGATGTCCTGCCAATATTTCCTTGGGTTTTACCATTGTAGTAGTCTGGTTTCCAACTGCCAATATCTGTGTCTTTTACTTTCTCTTGTTCCAGCATGTTCTGTTCATGAATGCTGCAGGTCAGATATTCCTCAAGCAATGACTGAGCCAAAGATCATGCTCTATGCTGGCTAATTGTCTAGCTAGAAGTGGGATATTGAATTGTTTGATGACAAACCCTTCTTGTTTGCCTTCTCTTCCCTATCTCACTTCCTCACTCTCGTGTTAGTATCTCCTCCCCAAATAAATCCTTTCCCAAATAAACTTTTTGTACTGTAATGAATATCAAGGAGAATCCAGACTAACATGCTATTCTAGTAAGAAAGCATGTTTCATGATCAAACATGTTTAGGAACATGTTTACCCTACCAAGATTAAACACAAGTATATAGGTTACCTAGCTATAAGACTTCAAAGAACATTTGATATGTTATTTAGTGAATCTTCAGGGACAAGAAGTAGAGAGAGTATCCAAAGTTATCTGGCAATGTGGAATACAGCACACACACACACACACACACACACACACACACACACAAACACACACACAGGTGTCCACCATGAAATGCATCTTAAGATCAGTTACAGTGTAGTAACTAACCAAATGTTGTGGGAAGAGTAAAGTTTTTTGTCTTTTTCTGTTGCCTCCTCACATCACCGTTTCACACATTATCAGGGATGTACAAATATGAAAAGCATAAATACATTTTTAAGAAACAATAGACACATCAATGAAAAGTGCTTGCTTACATTGCAGGCTGCTGTGAAGCTGAGGTATCTGCGGAATGGATTGGAGGGCAAGCAGACACAGGACTGACACATCAGCTAGTGGTTGATAATAGAGCTCTGCTCGGTGCTTAATTAAGCAGTTCTGATTGTTCTCCAAGTATGAGAAAATGCACTTGGAGACTCAGGCTGATGGTTATGCTCTCCCAATTAATCTAATTAGACATAGATCCTTAGCCTATTCACCTTTTTTTTAATAAAGAGGACAAATCATAACATAGCATGAACCGGAACTAATGTAACATGGTAAATACTTTAAAACTTAAGTGGAGTTGAAATTAGGTCCACTGAAACCCCAAGAGCAAATTTAATTCCTGTTCCAAGGCACCTGGGCTTCCCAGGGGCTAAATGGGCACAATTTATTCAGTATCCAAGTTGAACTTCATACATAAGTCTGACACCAGGTCACTTCTATGGGGATTTCAGGATGCCCTCACAAAATCTGCTCTGTCTTCACCTCTGATGGTTCAACTAAAAGAGCATGGGGTGGACATACAGGGAAACCTGCAAGTAAGATTTACTGGGGAAACCAGTATATACATACATATGTGCATGTGCATGTATGTGTCTTGGTATGGGTCTCTCTTCAGAGAACAAGATAGAGGGAGAGAGAGAGCGAGCAAGAGTGAGAGAGAGAGAGAGAGAGAGAGAGAGAGAAGAGAGACTCCCTCAAAAAAAATCATACCTGAAAACTAAATTACCTAAGAATATATGTTTAAATTTAACAAGTGGATCAAAGCTCACTAAAACTTATTACTTCTTCATTTAATTTTTTTATTTGAGTCAGAGTCTCACTGTCACCCAGGCTAGAGTGCAGTGGCATGCTCAGGGCCACCTTAGCTGTGACCTGCTGGGCTCAGGCGATCCTTCTGTCTCAGCATCCCTAGTAGCTGGAACAACAGGCGTGCACCCCCATGCCTGGCTAATTTTTTGACTTATTATGGAGATTAGGTCTTTTTGTCCAGGCTGGACTTGAACCCCTTGGCCCAGGAAATGCTCTCATCTCTGCTTCCCAAAATACTGGGATTACTGGCATGAGCCACCACACCTGGCCATTTAAAAGATTTTTAAAATTATTTCCAATTTTATTTTTCCTAAAGTTATTAGAGTTTTTATAGGTGACACCTTTATATCATATTGAACAACAAATGGAAGTGTTTGCAATCATCCATTTAAAAACTTTTTTTCTGAAAATGTGTTTCCCATCCTCTTACTTTGAGTCTGTGCATGTCCTTTCTAGTGAGATGGGTCTCTTGAAGGCAGTATATTGTTGCCTGGTGATATTTTATCCATTTTGCCATTCTGTGTCTTTTTCAGTGGTGCATTTAGTCCATTCACATTCAGGCTAATTATTGAAATGTGAGAGTTCATCCCTAACATAGAGTTCTTTTAGAGTTGTTCTTCCACTTGGTTTATCGTCTTTCTTTTGTTTTGGGAGTTGGTTCATATGTATTTTATTCTTTTTCCTGTACTCTTGTGAAAAATGTTGCTCTTTTTTTCCCCTTTTCTTCTGTGTTTAGTATTTTCTTAAGTGTTTCATGTAGAGGTGGTTTGGTGGCAGCGTAAGTTCTTAGGGATTGGATATCTGGGAAAGATTTTAATTCTCCCTCGCTGATGGAGCTTAATCTGGCAGGGTAGGTTATTCTTGGTTGAAATTGTTTATCTTTTAGGACTTTGAAGACAGGCTCCAAGCTCTCCTAGCCTCAGGGTTTCTGTAGATAAATCTGCTGCTATTCTGATTGGTTTTCCACAGTAGGTAATCTGACCTTTTTCTCTTGCTGCCTTTAGGATTTTTTCTTTTATGCCTACTTTGTTAGGCAAATTATTATGTGTCTAGGATTTGGTTTTCTCATTGATTGTCTTGCGGGGGTTCTCTGGATCTCTTGTGTTTGAGTTTTTGCATCATTGATTAGATAAGGAAAGTTTTCTTGAATGATCTCATGGAAGGTTTGTTCCAATGTGGTCTCTGTCTCTCTTTCTGCCTCAGGCAGACCAATTACTCTTAGGTTAGGCCTCTTGAGGTAATCGCTCATCTCTTGAAGGTTTTTTCCTGTCTTTTTGAGCTTGTTTTCTGTGTTTTTGAGAGTTTGGGTTATTTCTATATTTTGGTCCTCAAGCTCTGAGATTCTTTCTTCTGCTTGGGTAATTCTGCTTTCCATGCTTATCAGTTTATTGTTTATTTCATTCACAGTATTCTTTATTACTGTTATCTCAGATATCAGCCCCTTTCTAGTTTCTTCTTGAGTCTCCTCAATTCTTTTTAATCTCTCCATTAATGTCTTGATGTCTAGGGTTGTATTTTGAGACCATTCATTCTGGGGGGAGGGCTCTTCGTTGTTTGCATTCCAAAGTCAGTTTTCTCAGTGTCTGCCCTCCCAGGAGTCTGGGAAAGACCCATATTCTTCTTTTGGTTTTTCTTCATTTGTGTAGATTTTTCTCTCTCGTCCCTTAGTGGATCAAGTTCCTGAGATCTAATCTCCAGCCTCTCTCTTCTGTTTCTGCTGCAGGCAGTTAGCTTGTTGCCTGGGAGATCTGTGACACTAGTCTGTATTCAGTGTAGGGGAGGGGCTTTGTCTCCTGTTAATGACGTCACCGTGGGAACCGAGGTGGAGGTTCTGATAGGTGGGCAGGGCAATGTGATGTAAATATGCCTTGAAAATGGCTGATGTGGTGGTTTTACTTTCACTTTTAGGGGCGCTCCGGTGGGTCTCTAGGCAGGACCAGCTGCACAACTGGGCGCTGGATCTGGGGTGCCTCCAGCCGGCTGGGTTGGAGGAGAGGGTCGGGCATTCCCTCCTCTGGAGCTGGGAGCCTCCAATCAGCACCTGACACAAGCTTGGGGTTCTGTTCACTTACACAGGCTTGGGGTCGCACGCTGAATGCCTCAGCCAGGGTGGGCCCAGGGCTCCAGAACTCCAAAGCTCCAAAGGGCAGGCGGTGGCCCTGGGTCCCTCACAGGGTACTTCAGCCAGAAATGGGACCGGCATCTTTGAGGGGCAGGCACCCAGAGCCTCCCTGGGTGACTGGCAGCTTGGTGCTGGGTGCTGGGCGAGACGATGTAGCCAGGGAGAGAGCCAAGACTCAGGACTCCCACGCAGGTGGGAGTCACATATAGTGGAGCAGCAGCAGTTGGGGACTGCAATATCTGGCCCTGCATGGGACCGAAGGTCCCCGGGCCTTGTACCAGTGCAGCTGGTGGTGGGCAGGGGGCTTTTCCAGACAATTCAATTAGTATTTAAGGAAATAATTTGGCCATCATATTTTCACTGTCCCACACCACTACACACAAGCTCATTTGCTCATCAAACCTTATAGACACTCCAAAGACCTGACAAGGTAAATCCGTGGTTGCAGCCGGCCCCACACCAGCTCCAGCTCCTCCTCTGTACCTGCTGGGCCAGTGAGTCTTATCTTCTCTCATTTGCAGGGGAGGCCCAGGAAAAGCTCAGGACTTGTTCTCTTGAGCACCCGATGCTTGATCACGGAGCCAGACTCCAAAGGCTGGGAGCATGAAGCAGGCAAAGTGTGAGAGGATCTGTTCACTTTTCAATCCCAATACCACTCCAGTCTTACCAGATGCTACTGGACTTGAAGGTTAATAAAACTGTGCAGTGCTCTATATATATGTTAAAAAACACTCTGGGATACCATGCAAGTGGTTCTGAGAGGGAACTTTATAACATTACATGCACATATCAAGAAAATAGAGGGATCTCAAAAAAAAAAAAAAAAAACAGCCTAACATCACACCTAAGGGAGCTGGAAAGGCAAGCACAAATATATTCTAAATTTAGTAAAAAAAAATTCAAGTTACTAAAATAAAGGAACTAGAAACCAAAAACATCATAGAAAGGAGCAGCAAGACAAAAACTTGTTCTTTCAAAGAATAAATAAGATTGACAGACCCCTGGCAGATTGACTAAATTAGAGAGAGAGAAGGTCTGAATAAACACAATTAGAAATGAAAAAGGCAATATCATGACTGATCCTGAAGAACTTCAAAATATTATCAGAGATCAATGCAAGCCTCTGTATGCGAATAAACTAGAAAATCTAGAGGAAATGGCAGGATTCTTGGCATCACAGAACTTCCAAAGGTTAAAACAGGAAGAAATTGAAACCCCAAATCGACCAATAACAATCCAAGAAATTGACTAAGGTATAAGAAACCTCCCCACCAAAAACAAAGTTCTGAGTCAGATGATTTTTCAGCTGAATTCTATAAGACATAAAAGGAAGAGCTGATCCTATTGAAAGTATTCCAGACAATCAAGAAGGAAAGCTCCCCAGCTCATTTTATGAAGTTAATAGCATCCTGATTCCCCAAATTGGCAAAGACCCAAAAAGGAAAGAATTACAGGCCAATTTTCCTGATGAACATAGATGCAAAAGTTCTCAACAAGAGTCTAACAAATTATATCCAACAATTCATTTCAAGGCTCATCTATCATGACCAGGTAGACTTCATTCCTGGAATGCAGGGCTGGTTTAGCATTCTTAAGTTATAAACATAATTAATCACAATGACAGGCCTAAAACCAAGAACCACATGATTATCTCATTATTAAAAAAGAATTCAATAAAATTCAGCATCGCTTCATGATAAAAATCCTCAAACACCTTTACATTGAAGGAACATTCCTCAAAACTGTAAGAACCATCTATGGAAAACCTGCAGCCAACATCATGCTTCATGGGCAGAAGCTGGAAGCATTCCCCCTAAGAACTGGAATAAGACAAGGATGCTCACTCTCACCCTTCCTATTCAACATAGTACTAAAAATCCTAGCCAGAGCAGTCAAGCAGGAGAAAGAAATCATGGGTATTCAAATAGGAAAAGAGGAAGTTAAGTTATCCCTCTTTGCAGATGATATGATTCTATACCTAGAAAACCCTAGAGAGTCTGTCAAAAACCCCTTCATGCAGATAAACAACTTAAGTAAAAATCTCAGTATACAAATTCAACACATAAAAGACAGTTGCATTTCTATACACAAACAACAAGCAGGCTGAAAACCAAATAAAAAACACAGTTTCATTCACAATAGCCCCCCCCCAAGATAAGAAAAATAGAAATACCTTGGCATACACCTAACCAAAGAAGTGAAATACCTTTACAATGAAGACTACAAAACACTGCTCAAAGAAATCAAGGATGATACAAACAAATGGAAAAAACCTACAATGCTCATAGATTGGAAGAATCAATGTTGTCAAGATGTCCATCTTACCCAAGATAGTATACAGATTCAACGTTATCCCTTTCAAATTGCCAACATCATTTTTCACAGACCCAGAAATGACAATACAGAAATTCATATAGAAGCAAAAAAGAGCACAAGTAGCTAAAGCAATCCTCAGTAAAAGGAACCAAGTTGGAGGCATCACATTTCCAGACTTTTTTTTTTTAATTGGAGTCTCACTCTGTCACTCAGGCTGGAATGCAGTGGCATGCCCAAGGCCACTGCAGCCTCAACCTGTTGGGTTCAAGTGATCTGCATCAGCCTTCCGAGTAGTGGGAACTACAGGTGTGCACCACCACACTCAGCCAATTTTTGATGTATTGTAGAGATGAGGTCTTGCCAAGTTGCCCAGGCTGGTCTCAAACCCATGGGCTCAGGCAATCCTCTTGTTTCTGCCTCCCAAAGTGCTGGGATTATATCACTTCCAAACTTTAAACTTGACTTCAAAGCTACAGTAACCAAGACTGCATGGTATTGGCACAGGAATACACAAAGGACCAAAGAAACAGGACAGAGGATCCAGAAATAAAACCATAGACCTTCAACCAATTCATCTTTGACAAGGCATCAAAAACAAACATTGGGAATAGGAAACCATATTTAGCAAATGGTGCTGGGAAAACTGGCTAGCTACATGCAGAAGAATGAAACTGGACCCCTACCTATCACTATATACAAAAATTAACTCAAAATGGGTAAATGACTTAAATATAAAACCTCAAACCATAAGAATCTTAGAATAAAACTTAGGAAACACCCTCCTGGACATCAGAGTAGGCAATGAATTCATGGCCAAATCCTCAAAACCAAATGCAATAAGGGCTAAGACTTTCAAGTTGGACTTTATCAAACTGAAAAGTTTTTGCACAGCAATAGGAACCATCAAGAAAGTAAAGAGATGACCCGTGGAATAGGAAAAAAATATTTGCAAGCTATGCATCTGACAAAGACCTAATATCCAGGATCTACAAGGATCTCAAACAAATTGAAAGAAGAAAATTAAAGAGTGGGTAAAGGACATGAACAGATTCTCAGCAAGACATACAAGCCACCAACAAACACATGAGAAAATGCTCACCCTCATTGATCATCAGAGAAATGGAAATCAAAACTACAATGAGATAACACCTAACAGTGGTAAGGATGACTATCATTAAAAAGTCAAAAAACAATGGGTGCTGGTGCAGCTGTGGAGAAAAGGGAATGCTTCTGCACTGTTAGTGGGAATGTAAGCTAGTTCAACTTTCGTGGAAAGCAGTGTGACAATTTCTCAAAGAATTAAAAATTGAGCCTTCATATGATCCAACAATTATTTTTCTGGGAATACCCAGAGGAACATAAGTCACTCTACCAAAAAGACAGTTGCACACATGTTTATTGCAGCACTATTTACAATAATAAAAAACATGGAAGCAAACCAGATGCCCCTAAAAGTGGACTGAATAAAGAAAATGTAGTAAATATACATGATGGAACTTTAGAATTGCATACAGCATGTGCTCACTCATAAGTGGGCCCTGATCACTGGTCACACAAGCACAAGGCTAAGATTGGCAGACACTGGACACTGCTAAGGGAGGGAGAGAGGAAGGGGGGGCATGTAGCAACCCACTGGGCACCTGGGCCAGTATCAGGGGAGAGAGGGCCAGCTAGAAGCCCAAACTTCACCTGCCTGCAACTTACCTATGTAGTAAATCCTCACTTGTACCCCACAACCCAAAATAAAGCAAAACAAACATAAGTAGTTAATTTCATAGAGAACAAACACAATGGTCCATTAACATAAGAAATGTTGCTCAACTTTATTATTAATCAGGGGAACGTACATTATGAGTAGAATAATGAAAAACCCCTGTTTACACTCACTGCATTGCCAAAAAGTTTAAAATCCGACATCCTAAGAGTTGACAAGAATGTCGATCTCATAGAACTCACACACTGCTTAGGGAAGTTTGCATTCAATTTACAATTGGACAATTCTGAAAAGAAGCGCAGACCAATCATCAGTCGAGGAAAGTTCATAATAGCAAAGAACTGGAAATGGGTGGGAGCGAAGAAAATAAACAGAAACAACACAAATGTCCTTTGACAGTGGTATATTCACGCAAAAGAAATCTAGCCAGAAGAGAACATTAAGGCACATCAAACTTGAGGAATCTTAGAAACAATGTTGAGTAGGAAAAAAGCAAATACAGAAGAATACATTGCATGATACCATCATTACAAAGTTACAAAACAAGCCAAGGCAAATATGTTGTGTAGGTTTCTTTATGGACCCATGGTAGGGTTCAGATCAAATAGATAGAAGGGTAGATGGTGATGATGAACAAGATAGATAGATAGATAGATAGATAGATAGATAGACAGATAGATAGATAGATAGACAGATAGACAGATAGATAGGAAGAAACCAGCTAGATAAACCGACAGATTGATAGAGTTTTTAAAAATTTAAAATAGCATTTAATACTTGAGGAAAAAAGGATTGGGGAAAAGACACTGTTAACTTTAAAAGTGTTGTGAAAGACTTGGCTCGGTGGCTCAGCCTGTCATTCCAACACTTTGGGAGGCCAAGGCGAGTGTATTGTTTGAGCCTGCAGATTCGAGACCAGCAGTTTGGCGAGACCTCATCTCTACAATAAATAAAAATTAGCCTGTAGTTCTGGCTAGTTGGAAGGCTGAGCCAGAAGATCACTGGAGCCCAACAGGTTGATACTGGGATGGCCGTGAGCCTGTGTGCCACTGCATTTCAGCCTGGGCAATGTAGTGAGATTCCAACTCCAAAAAAAAAGAGTCCTGTGAAAAATAGTGACCCTTTTTTAGTTCTTCAATTAGGTGGTAGATTCATGGGTATTCTTTTTATTATGCATCACAATTTATGTAAAATATTTTATGTATCACATGTTTTCTGAACTCACACTAAACACTTTGGTAAAGTGATTCACAACAAAATATATTTCTAGCTCTCATGAACAATGCTGCTCTGAACATCAGGACCCAACCGTATTTCTCTTGAAGCCCTTCTTAAGCCTTCTCAACTCAGGAATTCCTTCCTTTATACCAAAGGTGAGATGTAATTTCTCAACTGTTCTGATCACCTCTGAGCATTATATATTCTATGATGCTTCCTTCTGTGTACCATCTGTCCCTTTCTGACAGGTGTCTTCTCCTGCAGCAGCGCACAAGGTTTCTGACCCAGCTCTGTGTGTGGGTCTGTGTGGGTCTGTGGTGGGGGTGGAGGCTGCAGCTTGGCTTCCTGCCCTTTCACCAGGCAGTTCATTGGCTCAAAATGACCTCTTGGGTGTTTTCATGGCTTCTACTGAAGCCCTGGAATATTGGTCCATATCTCCAGTAGTGTAGATGATAGGATTTCCTCCAACTTCTAGTCCTCCTCCTCCTCCTCCTCTCCAATCCTGTTTTCTATCTGTCGTTTCTCCAAGACAAATCATCTCCTCGAACAGAACTGAAGCTACTTGATGCCACCTCTTGCATGTGTGTACATGTCTCAAATCTTTCCCTCAGTGTTCCCCTGCATCCTATGTCTGGGGAACTCTGGGAGTGCAGGCCCACCCCAAGGCCACAGCTGGCCCACTTTGGGTTTCTCAAAAATGAGTCAGCTCCAGTCCACTGAAACTCTCCAACTACAGGAGATGCACATCACGTGGCGAAGCATCGAATCTGGAATCACATGCACCTATAATTCTTTCTAAAAAGGAGCGCTTTTCTTTAGAGTCTTGTCTATAACCCCCTTCCTGAACTTCTGAGGAGAAGGGTGGAAAACCTGTGGACTAGACTCGAGTTTGGAATTCTGAGTAGGGCTGCCAGATTGAGCAAATAAAATACAAGACTCCTCATTAAACTTGAACTCAGATAACAAAAGATGTTTTAGTGTGCAAGTCTGTCCTATGCTATATGTGGGCCATACATATACTAAATCATTGCCCACCATTTATGAGATATTCAGAATTTCTGAGGTTCTCTGTATTTGGCCAAATGACCCTAGACCACGGGTCCCAGAGTACAGCCTAAGCTGAAGCCAGCAGGAGGGACACATGCAGGAGTACCAGGAAGATGAAACCTTCCAGTTACCTTGTGAGTTAGAGAAACACTGATAGTGAAAGAAGAGAAAAAAGACCAGAGATCCCCGGGCTGTATCAGGAAGTGACATCCAGATAACCCAAGGAGGCTGTCTGTGGTGGAAGAGTCGTCCATGCCTAGGAGGATTTCTAAGCTGTCTCCTGAGACATGTGAGGAGGATTCTTGGGACACCAACTCTGAAGGGAACAGAAGATCCACTGAGGCTCCAAGCAGACAAGTTCAAAGAGCATGGAGGGCAGGAGGTCGGCCTTCCATAGGGGGTGGTCCCATTAGCACAGCAAAGAAAGGAAACACTATAAGAAAATGTCCAAATTAACGAAGAATGCAAATAAAATAGAAATAATCAAATGAGAGAAAAGTAATTTTAACAACAGTAATTGAGAGTTAAGGGCAGAAAATAAGGCCATGAAAGTTCAGATAAAGACAAATATTGCATGATTCTGCTGACAAGAGGTGCCTAGGATAGGCAGATTTACAGAGACAGAAAGTAGAATAGTGGTTGCCAGGGGCTGATGGCACTGGGGAATGGGGAGCCCATGTTTAATGGTGCAGAGTCTGTCAGGAATGAACATCTTCTAGAGGGAGATGGTGGTGGTAGATACACAGCATGGTGGACATACTTATCGCTATTGAATTGTAAAGGGAGGCCCAAACTTTACCTGAACGATGACCACTTGTATACCTAATCCTGAACTATACCCCACATCTTTAAAATAAAATTGAAAATTTTTGTAAAATTTTTCACAATAAAAAATAAATGGAATATAATGAAAGGATTGATACATATAAGAAATAAAAATCACAAATATAAATCAATTATTCAAATGTATGACTTGGATATGGGAGGCATAAATGTAGATAATTAAAATGTCAAGAAGAGAGAAATTTTAAATGTGCTATTTTTTTCTCTACGATAAATCAAAAATTAACCAGGCTGTTGTAGCAAGCACCTGTAGTTCTGGCTACTTGGAAGGCTGAGGTGGAAGGATCTCTGGAGCCCGGCTGATCGATGCTGGGGTGGCTGTGAGTGTGCCTGCCTCCAGCCTGGGCGACAGGGCTCCAACTAAAAAAAAAGTTTTAAATATATTATGAAATGAGAAATGTATATGATAAGTTAGTCTTTAAGCAGGGAGGAAAAATACATAACCAGGAAGCCAAAGGAACAATAAAATAAGCTAAAACAATTCAGGAAGTCAAACTACATTTTGTCAACAGTGAGGACAAAATAAACTTAAAACTATGTAAAAGGTAAACAGCAGCTTGAAGGTGTGCGATGAGAAAGAAAATGGAGAACATGTTGCCTGTGGGGGCCTTGAGGACAAGACTCTGTGACTATCCCCGTAGGCCCTGCATGCAGGCATCGAGGGAGTGTGAGCACAGCCTAGAGCCCCTGCTTTATCCTGCTCTCCCTCCCATCTCACAAGGACAGTGAAAGCGGCAGCTTTAGCTTCCCCTGCTCTCTTGGAAGCCACTCCTACCCACCAGTAGTTCAAGTTCAAGGATGCCCAGGCTACCCAGTGTCTTCATCAAGGCTCTGGGTTGCCTGTAGGTGCTTCCCAGGAGAAACAATTCAGGTCATCAGCGGGTGGGAAAGGGAACCCCATGGTGCACCTCTCAGACCTTTCCCTCCCACTTCTCAGAGCACCCCACGGTGTGAGCACCACTGGCACCAACCATCAGCCACGCCTCACATCCCTGAGCCACAGGCTCTGTTAGGGTCAGGGCTTTCTCCCAGCATCCCATCAGCTGCCCTCCTGCTTCCAAGACCTGCAGCCATGAGGTGCTCACTTGTTCCTGTGGGTGCATCCCAACCTCCTTGGGCAACTGCTTCGAACTCCCTCTCCTCTCTCTGGTTCACATCCCACTGAGTTAGGATGGCCACAGAGGAGGGACGTTGACTCAGGCTCTGCCCTCCCTCTCATGTGTCTTTCTCTGACCAGAGCTTGAGGCCCCTGGTTTTTTTGTTTTTTTTTTTGAGTTGGAGTCTCACTCTGTCACCCAGACTGGAGTGCAGTGGCCACTCCCAGCCACCACAGCCTCGATCTGCTGGGCTCCGGGAATCCTTCATCCTCAGCCTTCCAAGTAGCCGGAACTACAGGCATGCGCTACCACGCCCGGCTAATTTTTGATATATTGTAGAGATGAGGTCTCACCAACTTGCCCAGGTGAGTCTCGGACCCGTGGGCTCAAGCAATCCACTCACCTCAGCCTCCCAAAGGCACGGGATTACAGGCTGAGCCACTGAACCCGGCTGGGAATGTTTTTCTATGAAGTGTCTGTCTTCATTAAGTGTGAATACAGTTTGCCTCAACATACCTAAGAAGAAGAGAAAGACAAATGAAATTATCCAACATGGAAGTTCAGAGTAGAGGGCTAAGAGGAGCAAAAGGAGAGACAGTGTCTAGTGCTTTCCTAAGTTCAGTAGCTAGTTTCTTTAATTCTGAAATGGTAATATTTAATTCTGAAGTAGTCTGAAATATTAAGTTTATAATTGCCTCATTTGGATGATTTTAAGCGTCACCTAAATGATGACCCCCCTCATTCATTTTCCTTGATTTGGGAACCTAACCTTTTGAAATAATGTCCAAGAAAACCATTTTGGAGGTAGCAAAAGTTCACTATTTTGGAAACCTTAGGCCTAATTCATTATTGGGAAGATTTTTCCATTTGCTCCTCAAATATTTGCAAGGAGACATGCCATAATTATAAAACATAACCTGCTGTGTGGCCTAAAGTAGGGATTCTCTCCTTATTTGTTCCCCTTTTAGAGAATTTAGTTCCATTTCTTTTTTTTATAAAAAGGGAGCAATTGAACTGGACCTAAGGTTGACTGTGTTGGATCAAAGTGTGCTAAACATTGGTAGGACTCCACTGTGTTTCATCACTGAGTTGTTTCTGCCCTCTTACATGTCTGAGTTTTTCTTTTCAAAGGTCTGTCACTCCAAGAAGTCTCAAAACACAGAGTGATAAGCTCCTATGTGTGCTTTGTGGCAAGCCTTGTTTTAAATAATTTTGTTAGGGGTTTCCTTGTAAGGCCAATACACATCATACAGGGTCGTGCCCCAGACTTCTCTTTGGAGTTGAGAAACTCAGTCCCTCATTTATCTATGAAAATGATGGTTCAATTCCTTGGACAAATGCATAAATAAGGCACTCAAGATTAAATTTTGGTAGAAAGGAAATGAAGAAGCCCCTTTAAAATGCACCTCTGAATAGAAATTTGGATCCCAAACAACACCTTCCTAGGAAAAGAATAGCTCAGAGTAAGACAAGGACCAACAGCCAATAGGGAGGTTCAGGATTCAGACAGATCTACCAGTTCTACCAAAGCAGAAACTCAAAGTTAGGGCACCCATGCTGCTACTGAAGCTATAGATTCAGGCAACTCCTTCAGGTTGACTGGAGTCTTCTCCTAACCCCACAGTGGGTACCAGGTGTTGATGAAAAAAACTAATTTCTGCCAACATTTATTTAAAGAGGTTTGTTCTGAGACAATATGAGTGACCACAACCCGGAGATACACAATTTCAAGATGTCCAGAGAAAGTACACCTGAGGCAGTTAGTTTATAGCTCAGCTTTGTACATTTCAGGGAGGCAGGAATTGCGGGTAAAATCAGAAATTAGTATGAGGAAAGTATACATTGATTCAGTCCAGAAACACAGGACATCTCAAGGTGGGGGCTCAAAGTCATAGTTGAGTTTTAGGGAGAGTTGGTAATAGGTTGAGAGAGCTAAACTATTGTCTAAGGACTTGAAATCAGTAGAAAAGAATACCTGAGTTAAGATAAGGAGATTGTGGAGACCATGGTTCTTGCTATGTAGATGAAGCCTCATAAGGGGCAGTCCTCACAGAGAATATTTGGTAAATGGCATTTTTGAGACCTTAAAGGTACAAGGTCTCAGTTACTGTCTCCTAGATCCAGGCAAGGCCTCAAAGGGAGGCCTGGTTGCATTCATGGGGATTCTGTACAGATGCAAATTTCCCTCACAAAACGCAGCCTTGCAGAGCCATTTCAATCTGTTGGTCCTATAGCAGCCATTTCTAAATATGCCAAAGAGATATATTTTGAAGTAAAATATTTTTATTTACTTCAGTATATGCTATCAGTCGTATGATGCTACATCAGAGTCAAATTGGAAAGTAAGTCACATTATACCTGGTTAATAAAAACCTGTCTAAAAAGATTTTATGGTTTGTAGGGCATGACTTCCCAGTCCCCTTTGACAGAAATTTGGGCAAGAAGGAAAAAAAAAAAAAAGATCAGAATTTAGTACTCACTTCTTCTAAAATTAGTGAGAAATTGACACAGATTTCAGATGTCATAAATTGCAATTTCTTTTTTAGTCTCTTCCTAATTCTGTCCCCATCTCACTTCATCACAGCAAT
>NW_007249413.1:13383-15062 GCF_000164805.1 Carlito syrichta | reverse complement strand
CCCACCAACAGTGTAGAAGTGTTCCCTTTTCACCACACCCTCTCCAGCAGCTGTTATTTTTTGAGTTGTTGATAATAGCCATTCTGACTGGAGTTAGGTGGTATCTCAGTGTGGTTTTGATTTGCATCTCCCTGATGATTAGTGAGGTTGAGCATTTCTTCATGTGTTTGTTGGCTGCTCGAATGTCTTCTTTTGTGAAGTGTCTGTTCATGTCTTTTGCCCATTTTATAATGGGGTTGTTTGTTTTCTTCTTTTCAGTACGCTTCAGTTCCTTGTAGATCCAGGATGTTAAGCCTTTGTCAGACCTAGAGTTGGCAAAGACTTTTTCCCAGTCTGTAGGCTGTCTCCCTGCTCTCTTGATGGTTTCTTTGGCTTTGCAGAAGCTTGTCAGTTTAATAAGGTCCCATTTGTCTATCTTCTCTCTTTTATAAACATTTTATTATTTATCTTTCTCCTCGCACGTTGTTCTGTTATGAATAGGGGAGGACAAGTTCTCATATTCAGCATTCTGCTTCGAAATAACATCAGATTGATATCCAAGTGTGTCACTTTCACATTCCAATTTTTATTCAATCAATACAACACAGAGCAGCCCTCAGTGATTTGATAAAGAAACACTTATACAACCATAGCTTTAATCACACATTAGGGACAGGAAAAAGGTAGTATTTCCAGTGATTGCCTGAGGTGAGAGGTCGCACAGGATTTTTATTAATAAAGAGGTGTGGTAACTAACAACTGTGAACAGCACTGGCTCCCCACTCTATTATTACAAGTAAAATTACTACTGACAACCCAATTAGCACCTAATTATTGTAAAGCAAGGAGGCATGTGGCCATCTCCCAGGTCACAAAATAAAGAGGGATGGTTCTGTGTTCTCTCGACCACCACTTAAAAGATCTAAGGCCCACCCCAGTATTTACTGCTGCAGAAATCTGGAAGGCAGTACTCAGGTGATGATTTTCGGAGAATGACATATTGAAACTTGGGGCTGCCCTCTGTCAGCTATGCTTTTTTCGTCCCTGCAAATGTTACATGCGCACTTCTGTTGTTAAATATTATACATGTTCTCATCCTAACATGACAGAAACAATGGGTAGTGAATTCCATACTCATGAGCAAAGACACAGACCACAGTATATTGAAATTTGGAGATTTTCTGAGTATGTACACAAAGATTATACACCTTTATACATGAACTATGGGGTTTTACTATGGAATTATATATATGACAACAGAAATATCCACTAGAAGGGTTGAGAGTTTATATGTCTTGGAGTTTGCTTTCCAAAGAGGGTCCAGATATCCAGGATGTTTCTGCAGATACTCCGGAGTATACAGGAATTAGAAGAATTACAAGCAGCTGGATATTCAATGATGATAGAAACGTTGATAAACCAGCCACAATGGCCCATGCTTTTTTGTGTCTCATGGCATGGATGCAATTTGCTCAGTGTTTATCATGGAATATAAATGGTGGTGAAAGCATTACAGTAGCCGGGCTCGGTGGCTCAGCCTGTAATCCCGCGCCTTTGGGAGGCTGAGGTGAGTGGATTGCCTGAGCCCGCGGTTTCAAGACCCACCTGGGCAACGAGACCTCATCTCTACAATAAATCAGAAAATCAGCCGGGCGTGGTAGTGCATGCCTGTAATTCTGGCTACTCGGAAGGCTGAGGCA
>NW_007249413.1:6996-13363 GCF_000164805.1 Carlito syrichta | reverse complement strand
CCTAGTTAAGTGTGTCATATAAATATGTTCCAGTCACATGAAATTTGGAAAAAACTGCATGTATTTCATTGAATAATTTCCTTATGAACTCGTGGAAATGACCATTAAATCAATGTGAGCTTCTAAATACTTGGAGATACCTGGATTTGGGGAGAATATTCATTCCATACAAATCTCTGGAAATAGTGATATGCAGATCATTTATGCTAATATTCCATAGATCTCTATCTCCTACTACACATTTAATGGCATAAAATAAGAGGACCCTGAGAATGGTGACATGCAGATGCTGGGTAGTTGACAGAGTTTTCTAATGTTATATCCAGCCTCTTCCTTGCAAGTACAGCATTATAAAGAGGGACTTAATCTCATCTTTTTTCATATTTTCATGAATTCCTAATGACAACCTTCATATCACAGAGTCACCCAGAAGAGGTTATATTGCACACTGACATAAGTACATGGCCTTCCACAACTTGCAAATGATTTTCCTGCATTCTTGACCTCAGCCTGTAGAACATGAAACACCTGTGATACTGCTCTGGTGGTAGCTAGCAAAGGACAGTGATTCATTATTTAGAAATTAAGATATGAGGGTGCTTCACCAAAGTACAAGAATCACTATGGCCCTTTCTGCTCCCAGTTTCCAGTGTCAGGTCTATCGGCGGCAGTAGAACCCAAGACTAAATGAGCCCATGTAGGCTCCCTTCTTCATGTGTTCTGTTCTAGATCCACATGGTTGATGGTTACTGAGGGACCTTCATCCATCAACCCCAATGGCTGGGGCTGAAATAGATGGTTTTAATATATCGTGGTGAAACTCAAATGTAACTCATTTCGTATGAGTCAAAAACCATATATTCCTGGCTTCTGTTGAGAACACAGATTAAAACCATTGATCATATCCATGAATTCCCTTATTAAATCATTTTCAGCAAAGTTCTTATTGTCCTCTTTAAAACAAGCTATCTCATTTTGCTATATAGATGATCTGATAATTATGCTAACATTAATTAAATGTAAATATAAAATCCAGGTAACTGAAACTGAGAGACAGAGGCAATGATAATAAAGGGAAGGATGGATAAATTAATATCTTTATCATACAAAATAGGGAATCAAATAAACAGTGCCTATGAATACCTATACTACAAGTGCTCACATGTTGCTAGTTTGAAAGATAAGAAAAAAGGATAGATATGTAAATGTGTTAGGAAAAGGAGATGGCAGTAATGTAGAATTGAGCTAATTTTCATTCTGATGTAGCACAGTGTCAATAGACATGTGATGTATTTATGAAGAGGACAACTTTGCTAGAGATACTGAGGCAATAGCTAGAAGTTATGTCATTTGCGACTTGACCTGAGGTAGGAAAGTCCTGGGGAAACTCACTGTGGTTTTTTTTTTTACAGTCTACCTTGGCTATTGAGGGAAAGATAAAATGGGACCTGAGTGACAAGATAATACTACTGTTTGTAAAGTTTCATGAGCATATCTAATGCCAATGAGCTTATTCGTAAAGATCATTAAGATGGTATGTTTTATGTTATATGTATTTCACGACTACAAAAATAATGAAAAAATTAAAATAGATGTCCTTTTACCTTGGTTTTTTTGTGTAACTATCTCTTTTTGTGTCACCTATTTTATCTGACAAATTACTATAAGCAGTCAGTGGTATCCAAAATACTACTTGCACACTAAGCTTAGAAACACCTGAACTGAATAACTAATTTTCACATTAATGCTATAACTTTCACAGTATAATAGGAAACAAATGCAATTTACTGAAGCTCTTTGAAAATTTAAAAAAAGGAATTTATTCCTTTCATTTCCATTAATCAGTTTACTTATTTATTTATTGTTTACTTTTAATTTTAAAGATGTGGGTTACAATTCAGGATTAGACATACAAATGTTCATTGTGCAGGAAATTTTGTTGATGGAGTGTGTCCCTCCCTCTACTGGCAGTTTCTCTCAAATGCCAATCCCTACCACTGGCTATTTCCCACTACAGCCCTTGCCTTTCTTATGGTATTATAGTAATAATTCAAAGTCCACTTATCAGTGAGAACATATGGTACTCTGTTCCTTTTTTTCTGTGATAAATCACTGAGTATGATAGACTCTAAATCCTTCCAAGTTGCTGTGAAGTTCATGTTTGTCCTTCTTTATGTCTGCAGAATATTCCATTGAAATACGTACCATATTTTTTGTTCCAGTCCAATATTGATTGACAGCATGTCTGGTTCCATGTTTTTGGTATGAATAGAGCTACAACAAACATATGTGTGCAGGTATCTTCTTGGAGAATGATTTGAGTTCCTCTGGGTATATTCCCAATAGTGGGATTGCTAGGTCATAGGAAAGGTCAATATCTAATTCTTTCAGAAATTGCCACACTGTATTCCAAAGAGTTTGCACAAGTTTGCCTTCCCACTAGCAGTGTAGAAGCGTTCCTTTTTCTCCATATTCTTACGAAATATCTGTTGTTTGTTTTATTAATGATGGCCATTCTACAGGAGCTAGGTGGTATATCAATTTGGTTTTGATTTGCACTTCTAGGATGGTTAGAGAAGTTGAGCGTTTTTTCATGCGTCTGTTGGCTACCCGTATATCTTCTTTTGAGAAGTGTCTATTTGTGTCTTTTTAATTGAACTGTTTGTTGTTTTACTCTGGGGCTATTCATGACGTTTATGATTCCATGTGAAATTCTGTATTGTCATTTCCAGGTCAGAAGAATGATATTGGCAATTTAATGGATGTTATGTTGACTCTCTAGATTGCCTTTGGTAGAATGGACAATTTAACAATGCTACTTCTTCCTATCCATGAGCATGGAATATTTTACCTTTATTTGTATCTTCTTGGATTTCTTGAGCAGTGTTTTGTATTCTCATTGTAAAGGTGTTTCATGTCTCTGGTTAGGAAGATAGCGAGGTATTTCTATATTTTATTTGTGGTCATTGTGAATGGGATTGTGTTTTTTTTATTTGGTCCTCTGCTTACATGATGTTGGTGTATAAGAATGCAACTATCTTTTGCATATTTATTTTGTACTCTGAGACTTAGCCAAATTCCTTCATCAGTGCAAGAATTTCTGAAAGATTCTTTTGGATTTTTGAGGTATAGGATCACATCTTCAGAAACGAGGCATAACGTGACTTTCTCCTTCCCTATTTGGATATCACTGATTTGCTTCTCTTGTATAATTACCACAGCTAGGACATCCAACACAACTTTCAGCAAGAGGAGTGAGAGTGGACAGGCTTGTCGCTTTCCAGTTCTCAGAGGAAATTACTTCAATTTCTGTCAATTTAACAATATGTTAGTTGTGATTGTATCGTAGATGGCACTTACCATTTTGAGGTATGTTCTTTCTAAACCTATGTGTTTGAGGGTTTTTATCAAGAAATGATATCATATTTTATCAAAAGCTTTTTCTGCATCTAATGAGATAATCATGTGGTTCTTGTTTTTATTTCTGTGGATGCATTTAATTACATTTATGGTTTTGCAAAAGATGAACTAGTCTGGCATTCTGAGATGAAGCCTACCTGGTTTTGGTGGATGATTTTTGAGACGTGTTTTTGGATCTGATATGCTAGAAACTTGTTGAGAATTTTCACATCTATGTTCATAAGAAATATTGGCCTCAAGTAATATTTTATTTTATTTTATTTTTTGAATCATTACCCCATTTGGGTATCACTTTGATATTAGTTTCGTAAAATGATTTGGGAAGAATTCTGTCTTTCCCAATTGCCTGGAATACTTTCAGTAGGATTAGGATCAGCTTTTCCGTGTACATTGTGTATTCTGCTGAAAAGAAATCCAACCCAGGTCTTCTTTTAATAGGTAGTTTTCTTATGACAGAGTAAGTTTCTTTGGTTGTTGTTGGTCTATTGAGTGTCTCAAAGTCTTCTTTTTTAAACCTGGGGTGATTGTATGATGTCAGAAAGTCCTCCATTTTAATTAAATTATGAAGTTTGTATCCATATAGGTGTACAAAGTAATCTCTGATAATCTTTTGATTTTTTCAAGGCCAGTTGTGATTCAATCTTTTGTATTTCTGATTGCATTTATTTGGGTTTTTGCTCTCTTTCTTGGTAATTCCAGCTAAGAGTCCGTCAATCTTGTTTATTGTTTCAATGGACCAATTTTTTTGTTGTTGTTGATGACGTTTTCCTTGACATTTTTGTCTTCTATATCCTGTATTTCAATTCTTATTAACTGATTTAAATTCTTCTGTTAAAGTTAGGGTTTTGGTGGTCTTTTCTTTCTAACTCTCTTAGGTGACTTGTTATCCCTCAAGTTGAGATCTTTCTATTTTCTTGAAAAGTGCTTGTAGAGATATAGGTTACCCCCGTAAGACTGCTTTCCTGGTATCCCAGAGGTTTTGTTAAGAAGTTTCTTCATTTTTATGTTTCCAGTAATCTTTTAATATCTTTGATTTTAGCTTTGACCCAGTAGTTGTTCAGCATTATACTATTTAGTGTCCTTGACTTTGTGGGCTTTGGAGGAATTTTGTTAGTGTTCATATTTATTTTTATTCCATTGTGGTCTGAGATGGTGCATAGTAATACTTCTACCTTACTGAAGTTGTTTATGCTTGATTTCTGGCTGAGGATGTGATCAATCTTGGAGTACATTCATGTGGTGATGATTAGAATGTACATTCTGAGGCTGTTGGGTGGAATAATCTGTAGGTATCTATTTAATCCATTTGGTTGAGAGTCAACTTTAGGTTCTGGATCTCATTGTTGACTTTTAGCCTCGATTATCTACCGAGGAATGTTGATGAGTTATAACAAGTTCCCTGCTCTAATAGTGTTAGAGGAAATATCTTTTTCTTAGCTTACTTAGTAGTTGCTTTATAAATGCTCGTGCTCCTGTGTTGGGTGCATATATATTTAGGATGGATGTTTCTTGTTGATGGATTGAACCGTTTATCATTATGTAGTGACATATTGTATCTTTTTAAATTTTTGATAGCTTGAAGTTTTTGTCATCTGATGTTAATGTCATTACTCTTGCCTTGGTTTGTGGTTCATTTGCCAGGAAACCCATTTTTCACCCTTAAACTTTGAGTCTGTTTGTGGTCCTTGTGGTGATATGAGTTTCCTCAATGCAGCTAATACTTAGGTCATGGTTTCTTATCCAGTTTGCTATTTTATGTCTTTTCAGAGGTACATTTAGCCCATTTACTTTCAGGGTGATTGTTGAAATGTGATTTTTTATCACTGTCATGGGATTCGTATGAAATTTTTTTCTTGGCCTATTGTCTTTTGGCATTAGGGTTGATATAGGTGTGTTTTCAAGTTTGCTGTTGTGCTGTATTCTCTGTTGATTTTGTGCTCTGCTGTTTTCTTGGTAAGTTTGTTATCATTCTTTTTTTTTTCTTTTGTCTGTTCTGAATACTTTTTATGTATTCCTGTAGAGCTGGTTTGGAAGGTGTTTAATCTCTTAGGGATTGGCTACCTTGGAAGAATTTTAATTCTCTATCACTGAAGAAGCTGAGCATGACTGATTATAAAATTCTTGGCTGAATTTGTTTATCTTTGAGGATTTTGAATATTGGGTTCCATTCCCTTCTTGCTGTAGTCTTTCTATCCATATGTCTGCTGCTATTCTGAATGGTTCTCCCTGATAGGTAGTCTGAGTTTTCTCTCATGATGCCTCTAATATTTTCTGTTTTGTGCCTATTTTTTGTAGGCAAATTACTATGTATCTAGGAATTTCTCTTTTCATTTATGTCTTGTCCGGGTTTTATGCATTTCTTATGTTTCACTGGCCACATCTCTGTTGAGAAGAGGAAAATTTTCTTTGATTACCTCTTAGAATACTTGCTCCAAGGTGCTCTTCATTTCCTTTCCCTCCTCTGAGATTTCAATCAGGCATAGGTTCGACTTCTAGATATAACCACACATCTCTTGAAAGCTTAGTTCTTTATTTCTGAGTTTTCTTTGTATGTTTTTTAAAGATTGAGCTAATTCCATGTTCCAGTCCTTAAGTTCTGACATTCTTTGTTCGGCTATGTTAATTCTGCTTTCTATGCTTGTCATAATGCTATTTATTCCTGGCACAGATTTTTCTTAATTGCAAAATCTCTGTTACAATTGTGTTCAATTTGCAGTTTCTCTTTCTTGCATCTTATTCACTCCTTCCTTCCATTATCTAACTCCTGTAGTATTCTGAGGCCAGTCATTGGCACCTCCCATTGTTTGTACTCTGATCTATGATGTTTTTAAATTATTTTTATTTTTTTATTTTTTTTTGACTTGGAATCTCACTCTGTCGCTCAGACTGGAGTGCAGGGGCCGCTCCTGGCCACCACAGCCTCAACCTGCTGGGCTCCGGCGATGCT
>NW_007249413.1:0-6976 GCF_000164805.1 Carlito syrichta | reverse complement strand
TTTTTTTTTTTTTCTTTTGTCTGTTCTGAATACTTTTTATGTGTTCCTGTAGAGCTGGTTTGGAAGGTGTTTAATCTCTTAGGGATTGGCTACCTTGGAAGAATTTTAATTCTCTATCACTGAAGAAGCTGAGCATGGTTGATTATAAAATTCTTGGCTGAATTTGTTTATCTTTGAGGATTTTGAATATTGGGTTCCATTCCCTTCTTGCTGTAGTCTTTCTATCCATATGTCTGCTGCTATTCTGAATGGTTCTCCCTGATAGGTAGTCTGAGTTTTCTCTCATGATGCCTCTAATATTTTCTGTTTTGTGCCTATTTTTTGTAGGCAAATTACTATGTGTCTAAGAATTTCTCTTTTCATTTATGTTTTGTCTGGGTTTTCTGCATTTCTTATGTTTCACTGGCCACATCTCTGTTGAGAAGAGGAAAATTTTCTTTGATTACCTCTTAGAATACTTGCTCCAAGGTGCTCTTCATTTCCTTTCCTTCCTCAGAGATTTCAATCAGGCATAGGTTCGACTTCTAGATATAACCACACATCTCTTGAAAGCTTAGTTCTTTATTTCTGAGTTTTCTTTCTATGTTTTTTTTTTTTTTTTTTTGAGTTGGAGTCTCACTGTCACCCAGACTGGAGTGCAGTGGCCGCTCCCGGCCACCGCAGCCTCGACCTGCTGGGCTCCGGCGATCCTTCCGCCTCAGCCTTCCAAGTAGCCGGAATTACAGGCATGCACTACCATGCCCAGTTGATTTTTTCATTTATTGTAGAGATGAGGTCTCGCTGCCCAGGCGGGTCTCGAACCCGCGGGCTCAGGCAATCCACTCACCTCAGCCTCCCAAAGGCGCGGGATTACAGGCTGAGCCACCGAGCCCGGCTTCTTTCTATGTTTTTTAAAGATTGAGTTAATTCCATGTTCCAGTCTTTAAGTTCTGACATTCTTTGTTCGGCTATGTTAATTCTGCTTTCTATGCTTGGCATAATGTTATTTATTCCCGGCACAGAATTTTTTTAATTGCAAAATCTCTGTTACAATTTTTTTCAATTTGCAGTTTCTCTTTCTTGCATCTTATTCACTCCTTCCTTCCATTATCTAACTCCTGTAGTATTCTGAGGCCAGTCATTGGCACCTCCCATTGTTTGGACTCTGATCTATGATGTTTTTTATTTATTTTTATTTATTTATTTATTTTTTTACTTGGAATCTCACTCTCTCGCTCAGACTGGAGTGCAGGGGCCGCTCCTGGCCACCACAACCTCAACCTGCTGGGCTCTGGCCATCCTTCCACCACAAGCTTCCAAGTAGCCGGAATTACAGGCATGCGCTCTACCACGCCTGACTCATTTATTTATTTCTTTTATTGTATAGATGAGGTCTCACGGCCCAGGTGCATTTTGAACCTGTGGGCTCAGGCAATCCACTCACCTCAGCCACCCAAAGGCGCGGGATTACAGACTGAGCCTCCAAACCATGCTGATGTCTGATTTTTTATGAGATTTATTTTTGTTACACTTGATTTTACATGTGGTCTTCCATTGGTATTTCCTTATTTGTGACAGAACTTTTGACCTTTTTAAGTCCATTATTCAGGATCTGCAGAAGAGGCTTTCCCTTATGATGTTTGCTCAGGCCACTTTTCTTCCCTGATCAGGGCTCTGAATTTGTTATATTTTGTAACAGGATTTTGGGTGCATAACTTTATTTTCTCTTGTAGTCTTGAAAGTTGAATAAGTTAGGAGATGGGGAGGTAGGATTCAGAAACAAATGTTAATGTTCACTGATTGTGGCAAGTTTTTCCTGAGACCCACTCTCAACTACCACTGTATATGATGATGAAATGTGTACATGTGTGTACTTCCTGAGTCCAAGATACAGTGAAAGCAATGAGGAGCACAGAGAAAAATAGATTGAAATAATAATTTTAAAAAATAACAAACCTTGAAAAATGAAATCAGAAATCAAAGCAAAAATTTGAACACACAGAGAAATACACTCACACCCCACCAAAAATGGAATAATAGCAAGGTGAAATAAAGCAAACAAGAAAAAAACCCAGGAAAACCAAACACAAACACACACACACACACACACACACATGTCTAGCACAAAATGAGTGGAGGAAAAAGCTACATTCAGAAAAAAACCCCAAAGAAATTCAGTTTGAAACCTCAAGTGTTTATTGATACACACATTAAACTAATAAAATAAAATTAAGATGAGAACAATAGAGCAAAACAAACAACTTATATCTGAAAGACGAACACCCAATCATTCACAAACACATGTAAACCAAAAGAAAAAACAAAACAAGACAGAAAATTATAAAGAAAAGGAAAGAAGGAATAAAAAGGGAGAATTCAGATCAAACCCTCCCATACACATGAATGTGTAAAGAAAAAATGTTTTTAAAATAGATGAACTTTCAAACAAACAAGGCAATATTTTTATTATGAAGATGTGGAGTACAATTCAGGGTCAGGTATGCAAATGTGTTTTATACAGGTACTCTTGATGAAGTGGTCACCCACCCGCTGGTAGTTTCCCACTACTGCCAGTCTCTTTCTTGTAGTATTATGATAAATGCTCAAGGTATGCTTATGTGTGAGAACATATGGTACACAGTTCTTTGCTTCTGTGAGAAATCACTCAGCACTATAGACTCTAAGTCCATCCAAGTTGCTACAAATTTCATAATTCTATTCTTCTTTATGGGTGTGTAAAATTCCATGGTGTGTATGAACTACTTTTTAAAATCCACTTCTCTTTTGATGAATAGTGGGTTGGTTTCATGTTTTTGCTATTGTGAATATTGCTACAATAAACATGTATTTGCAGGTATCTTTTCAAAGAGAGATTTGAGTTTCTCCAGTCATATTCCTACTAGAATTGCTGGGATGTATGAAATGTCAATTTTTAGATATTTTAGGAATTGTCACACTGTTCTCCACAAAAGTTTTACTAGTTTTCACTCCTACCAACAGTATAGAAGTGCTCTCTTTCTCCACATCCTTTCCTGCATCTTTGGCTTTTTTTGAATTATTGATGATGGCCATCCTGACTGGAATTAGGGGGATTTCAGGGTCATAAGGGAGGTAGATTTTTAGGTCTTTTAGGAATAGCCAAACTGTTTTGCAGAGAGGTTGTACTAGCTTACAATCCCACCAGCAGTGTAGAAGTGCTCCCGTTCTCTTGCATCCTCTTCAAAATCTGTTGTTTTTGAGTTATTGATGATGACCATCCTGACTGGAGTGGAATCTCAATGAGGTTTTAATTTGCATATCTTTGATGACTAGTGAGGCCGAGAATTTTTTCATGTATCTATTAGCTGTTCTTTAGTCTTTTTTGGAAAGATGTCTATTCATATCTTTTGTCCACTTTGTAATAGGCCTTTAGATTTCTTTTCAGCACTTTTACATTCCCATTAGATTTTAGATGTTCAACCTTTGTCAGATTTACTGTTGGTAATGTTTTTCCCAGTCTGTGGGCTGTCACTCACTTTCTTGATTTTTTATTTTTTCTTTAATTTCAATTTTTTTATTTTAAAATTGCGGGGTACAATTCAGTTAGGTATAAAATATTCACGATGCATGTACCCTTGTTGATGAGGTGTGCCCCCTTCCCAGACAGAATCCCATACTGCCAATCCCACCTGCCCACCCCCACCCAACTCCTGGCAGTCGCCTGAACTGTCAATCCTTTTCATGGAGTATTATGATAGTTGTTCAGGATCCACTTATGAGTGAGAACATATGATACTCAGTTCTTTGTTTCTGTGAAAGATAATTCAGTATTATAAAGTCTAAATCCATCAAGGTTGCTGCGATGCTCATAATTTTGTTCTTGATGATTGTGTAATATTCCATTGTGTATATGTATATATTTGTTTAATGTTTTTTTCATTTTAACATTGTGGGGTACAATTCAGTGTTAGGTATACAAACATGCATTGTGCAGGTCCCATTGAAAAGAAGGCGTTCCTCCGTTCCCCAGGCAGATTTCTGCTACTGTCATTCCCACCTCTCTGCCCCCCTCATCCCTCAGTTTCCAGCTAAGTTCAATCCTTTTCTTATACTATTACAGTCGTTTTTCAAGGTCCACTTATGAGTGAGAACATGTGATATATAGTTCTTTGTTTCTGTGAAAGATCACTCAGTATTATAGTGTCTAATTGCATCCAGGTTGCTGTGAAGTTGACGATTTTGTTCTTCCTTATGACTGCCTAATATTCCACTGTGTATGTGTACCACATTTTTTATTCAGTCCTCTTTTGATGGGCAGCACAGTTGGTTCCATGTTCTTGCTATTGTGAAAAAGGCTGCAATAAATAGACTTGTGCAGGTATCTTTTTCACAGAGAGATTTGAGTTCTTCTGGGTATATTCCCAGTAGGGGGATTGCAGGGTCATATGGAAGGTCGATTTTTAGACGTTTTGGGAATAGCCACATTGTTTTTCACAGAGACTGTACTGGAGTCCCTTTCCCATCAATGGTGTAGAAGTGTTCCCTTTTTCCACATCCTCTACAGCACTTACTATTTTTTGAGTTATTGATTATGTTTATTATTACTGGAGTTAGGTGCTATCTCAGGGTAGTTTTAATTTGCATATCTTGAATGACTAGTGAGGCTGTTTCTGCCGACTGCTCATATTATTCTATTGAGAATTGTGTATTCCTATCTTTTGCCCACTTCTATTTTATTTTATTTTACATTTCAGCACCTTTGAGTTCCTTGTAGATCCTAGATGTTAGGCCTTGTCAGACATAGAGTTGGTAAATATTTTTTTCCAGTCTGTAGGATGTCTCCCTTTCTCTTGATGGTTTCTTTGGTTTTGTGAAAGCCTGTCTATTTGATGAGGTCCCACTTGTCTATCTTATCTCTTATGGCATGGGTACATTGGATTTTGATCAGGAATTGGTTTTCAGTTTCATTTTCTATAAGATTGTCTCCTGCATTATCCAAGGTTCTTGTAGTTTGAGGTTTTATATTCAGGTGTGTGAGCCATTTAGAGTTGATTTTTGTTTATTGGTATAGGTAGGGATGCTGTTTCAAACTTTTGCATGTGGTCAGCCCGTTTTTCCAGGACCATTTAATGAATAGGTTCTCCTCTCCCCAGGGGTTGGTGGTGGAGACTTTGTTGAAGATGAGTGGGTTGAGACATAATGGTTTTGATTCTGGAATCTCAATTCGATTCCATTGGTCTGTATTCCTGTTCTTGTACCAATACCTGGCTGTTTTTTTTTTTTTTTTTTTTGAGTTGGATTCTCATTCTGGCACCCAGACTGGAGTGCAGTGGTCGCTCCGGCCACCACAGCCTCACCTGCTGGGCTCCGGCGATCCTTCCACCTCAGCCTTTCAAGTAACCGAAATTACAGGTGCACTACCACGCCTGGCTGATTTTTTTTTATTTATTGTAGAGATGAGGTCTTGCTGCCCAGGCGGATCTCGAACCCGCGGGCTCAGGCAATCCACTCACCTCAGGCTCCCAAAGGCAAGAGATTACACCCTTAGCCACTGAGCCCGGCAGTACCTGGCTGTTTTGATTACTGTAGCTTGATAATAAAGTTTAAAATGTGGGAGTGTGATACCTCCTGCTTTTTAATTATTTGTTTGTTTTCTCAGAACTGTTTTGGCTATTCTTGATTGTTTATGTTTCCATACGAATTACTGTTTTGTTTTTTCTTAGTCAGAGAAGAATGTCACTGGTAATTTGATGGGTATTGCATGAAAGCTGTAGATTGCCTTAAGCAGAATGAACATCTAAACAATTATGAATCTTACAATCTGTGCGCATGGGAAATTTTTCTACTTCTTTGTGTCATCTTTAGTTTCCTTGAGCAGTGCTTTGTAGTTTTCATTGTAAGGGTGTTTCACGTCTCTGTTTAGGAAGATGCCAGTGTATTTCATTTCTTGTGTGGCTATTGTGAGTGTGATTGTGCTTCGTATTTGGGTTTCTGTTTGGTTATTATTGGTATATGAAAATGTGATGGTCTTTTGCACATTTATTTTACACCCTGAGACTTTGCCAAAGTCCTTTATTAATTCAAGGATGTTCTTGACAGATTCTCTTGGGTTTTCGAGGTATAGAATCATGTCATCTGCAAAGAGGGATAACTGATTTCCTCTTTTTGTATTTGGATACTCCTGATCGCATTATCTTTTCTGATTGCTCTAGTTACAACTTCCAAAATTTAGTTGAACAGGAGGGTTGAGAGTGGGCATTCTTGTCATGTTCCAGTATTCAGGAGAAAAGGTCCTGATTTCTCTCTGTTTGGCAGTATGCTGGTAGTGGGTTTCTCGTACATGACTGTTACTCTTTTGAAGTATGTCCCATCTATTCCTAGGTGTTCGAGCATTTTTATTAAGAATGGGTGCTGGATTTTATCAAAATATTTATCTGTATCTAATGATATAATCATGTGGTTTTTCTTTTTACATCTATTGATGTATTTAATTATGTTTTTGGTCTTATGAATGTTGAATACACATTGCATCACATGGATGAAGCCCTGAATGTGGTGGATAATTTTTTAGATATATTGTTGAATCTGGCTTGCTGGGTCCTTGTTGAGAATTTTGGCATCTATATCAAGGATTTTGGATGTAGGTCTCTTTCTTTGTTGGGTCTTTTTCTGTCTTTCATATCAATGTTATGTATGCTTCATAGAATGTTTTGGGGGAGTTCCACCTTTCTCATTCACCTGGTATACTTTCAGTGTGATTGGTACCAGTTCCTCCAGTATGTTTAGTAGAATTCTTTTGAACACTCATCTGGTCCAAGGTTTTTTTTATAGGTAGTTTCCTTCTGACATAGCTAATTTCCTGGATTGTTTTTGGACAATTTATGGTCTTGATTTATTCTTTTTTCAACCTGGGGGGGTTGTACAATATCAGAAAGCCCTCCATTTCCTTTAGGTTTTCAAGTTTGTTTCCATAAAATGTATATAGTAGTCTCTGCTAATATTTTGTATTTCTTCATGG
>NW_007249412.1:840771-915953 GCF_000164805.1 Carlito syrichta | reverse complement strand
CAGGGTGCCTGAATGAAACGTAATTGTACACCTAACCCTTAATTGTACCCCACAAAATCATAATAAAAAATATTGATTTAAAAAAAAAAATCTCTGCATATTATGACCCTATTTGCCATGAGAGAATTTAAATTGAGATACTTAAGTTTTACAATACTTTCAGGTATAAAAACATGATTATTTAGATTTCTGGAAAAATATTTTTGTTGTACTCTGAAACTATCCAAAACACTTTCTACCTTTCCTTGTAGAAAAATAATTGTTTTTTATAATTTTTTAATAATGTAGGTTTATTTTTGGCAGAACAATTTATTTTGAAAATCAATTGGTACCAAAATGGGCATGATCACTCTCTATTATTGACTTATTGAAACAGTTTGACCTTCATTCACAGGAGGTACCAGAGATCATATACTTATTTGTCCATAAATTTAATGTTTATTTAACACCCTATAAATATCAAGTACTATTTTAGATGTAGAATAAAAAGCAGCAATAAGACAAACAGATTTCCTGCTCTTTCATGGAACTTAATTTTAGGTGGAAGCAGAAAATAAGAAAAAATATCAGAATCAGAGAGATCCAAGATGCTTGCAGAAAGTTAAAATATAGTAAAAGGATCCAGAATGATTTTATTGTAAGAAGTGGGAGAGAAATCATAGATTCTGTGACTGGTAGCTTAAGATCCAAAAGGAGATGTAGTATAGTTAACATTTGAACATTTTCCTGTGGCTTAAAGACTTAATTTATGTATAAAAATCATTTTGAAAAAAACCTGGACTCCATTTGTGTAAAACCTGATATGTTAGGTTTGGGATGGAACCTCTGATTTGGTATTACCTGATAAGATTCCAAATGTACTCATGTACTAGAAGAGTTTGTAAGGGGCGTCAAGCTGGTTCAGATAAGTATGCACATTGTAAGACTCTTTTATATTCTTAAGAATGCTAAAGAATGCTTGAGTGTGGTTTATAGGAACCAACTGCTTCCTATTAAATACTTTAGTGGATCTGAGTTTTTTCTTAGAAAACAGTTTTTGTTTTCTTAGCCAACTGTTTCACAGATCAACTATGAAGAATGCTAAAAGGCCTAGAGGGTATTTCTGAAGATATAGTTAACTTGAAGACATCATTTTATGTAGATACATTAAAACTTGTACCTAATGTATTAAGAAATGCCAAGCTACCTTAGGTGATGAAATAAAGTGTTCATAAGAGATCATCTCAGTTTAATCATTTTTGAAACTTAGTTTGTGAAGGGTAAAATGAGCCAGAAGCCAATGTGGTGATTGCTTCATGGAAAAATAAAGTATGACAGTGTATATTGACCTTGAAAAACGTTGTTGAACAGCTCCATTCTCCAGTCCTGTTTCCCAGAAAATCTATTCACAATAATTTTATTGTATCTCTTATAGAAATTAGAAAGAGAAATAAGATACTCAACATTTGGATGAAGAATATGAGAAAGAAGCCGGGCTCAGTGGCTCAGCCTGTAATCCCGCGCCTTTGGGAGGCTGAGGTGAGTGGATTGCCTGAGCCCGCGGGTTCGAGACCCACCTGGGCAGTGAGACCTCATCTCTACAATAAATCAAAAAAATCAGCCGGGCATGGTAGCACATGCCTGTAATTCCGGCTACTTGGAAGGCTGGGGTGGAATGATTGCCGGAGCCCAGCAGGTCGAGGCTGCGGTGGCCGGGAGTGGCCACTGCACTCCAGTCTGGGCGACAGAGTGAGACTCCAACTCAAAAAACAAAGAATATGAGAAAGAGACATGTCTTTGGAAATTTGGACTGTAACATCATTTACTTCAATAGATGTACATATTTAAAATTTATATAATAATAGGATCATAAAAGAAAATTCAGAGAATTAAAAATGTCAAATACTGGCAGTGTTTACATGTCTTAAAATGACACCTGTTAAGAAGTCATTTTTAATGGTTTTGGAAAGATAACCATAGGGCTGGAAAAAAAAAGAAAAGCCAAGCTTAAGTTTTTTTTCTCAATATTGTGTGCCTCTATATCCTTGATAAATTACTTGGTCCATCATGTTTATAAATAACCTTACTAATGTATTAAATTCATTATATATTATCTTATTTTATCTTTATAGCAATAATTCTATGAAACAGATGCTAGCAATACTCATATTTTGTAGATGAGGAAACTGAAAATATAGCTGTTATGAATTGTTCCTCAGGAGACGCATTAACAAATGGAAGAGGCAGTATTTAAAATTAAGTCTATCTGAAACTAAAACCTTTTAACCCCTAGGTACTATACACTCAAAGGGTCATTATAAGATTAAATTGTATTATGCTTGGAACAATGCCAAATATGTCTAAATATTCAATATAAATATAATGATTATGAATCTTAGTTTTAACTGTGTAGGAAAAATAGTAATTTTTCCTTTCGATCCAAATAATTAGAAATTAAATCTTCCTCTTGCCTTGCCAGATAGAAATACAGTCTGATTCATTATGCTGTGTCAAAGAATTGGAGCAAACCCCTGATTCTGGGGTCTTGGTCCATCGGGTTTTTGCTGAAAAGCCCCTTGTTTCTCCCAGTACTATTGCTTGAGATCTAGTAGTTCTGTCTGAGGTATGAAAATCTTTGTTGAGTTTAGGGGGAATTCTACTGCCCTTGTTCATTCATTTTATATATCAAGCAACTAGAGGGAATTTCTGAAGGTATAGTTAACTTGAAGACATCATTTTATGGAGATACATTAAAACTTGTACCTAATGTATTAAGAAATGCCAACTACATCTCCTTTCGGATCTTAAGCTACCAGTCACAGTTAAATATCAAACACCATCCTAGATGTTGAGGAAAACGCAGCAGTCTTTTTTTAGTATGTCAGGCAGCCATATACCCTGTGGAACTTTGTTGCCTTTTAACCAAATGCTACAGAGTGGCACATTCCAACCAGAGGTAAATTTACTTTGAGGGTAAAGAAATGTGCTTCTAAGAGCCCTCACTTCCAGGGCCCCTTCTAAGGCTTTACAAGTTTGTATACATGCTGATTTTTGTTTTCTTTTTTTTTGTTGTTTGTTTTGTTTATTCTTACAAAGATGAGATATTTTAACTGCAAACTATTGACTTTTTTCAATTCCAAACTTTTTGTGTTTTCATGATCTTTTATCCCTTGAAAGGGAAGTTGAGTTTACTACTGTTAGGTTATTAGATGTGCTGATAATATGGTGGTTATATGAAAAAGGTGAAAGGACATAAACCATGGAATTTTTCCTAAAAGGAAAAAAGAGGAAACAATTAGACAAAACTAAAATGATATTTATAATTACTGAACCTTGATGACATATGCGTGGAGGTATATAAAGAGGCATTATTTAAAATTGTGTGGAGAACTATATTGCAATCTTTATTTTTTAAAACTATGTTTGGACATTTTCAAAATAAAGAGTAGAAAAATGCCTAAACCCAGGGTAAATCTAGGTGTGACATACTTTTCATGTGCCACATTTACTAACTTATTTTTACACAAGTTAGTAAATTATTTAATGTGTAGTTTCCAGTTTTTCAATTCATTTTTCCCAGAAATATTTAAATTATATCTTGGATTTGCTTTTACTATTAATCTTATTTTTCTAAGAGCAGCACATTTAATTCATAAATTGGATCTCTTATTCTGCTTAAAATATTTATCAAATTGTCTCATTAATTTTATATCTTTTTACTTGGCATTCTTAGAGTTTCTCAGGTTTATTCATCATGCTACTGTTTTTATTTTCTGCAAGTCAATTCTACTACTGATCGCACCCCATTGCAGACCAATATTTTGTTCTTGAATTTGAGATTCTTTGTATCTTAATTTTTTATTATTTTAATGAGCTCATTTTACTTCTTAGCCTATACCTCCCTCAATTGATTCTCAGCCTGTAGCTGTGTTCCTTTTTCATAAGGCTATAGCTTGCAATTTAAAAAATAAACCAAGCAGTTAAATTATTGTTTTTTTTGTTTTAGAAACTGGAAGAGGCATGTATAAAATAATTCCTTTTATATGCTACCATATCTCTTCAGAGGCTTTGTAGCAGGAAAAATAGAGAGATCGTGACACCGAGACTATTATAGGAAGTGGCACTTTATTATGCTGGCTAGCACTAGCACAGCGGCCCGAGAATTTCATACATTCAAATCAAGCTCGAGCACCCCAGAACAGGTGACCTGGGGTTTTATACCCTCGTTTAGGTAAGGGAGGGGGTCGTGTTGAGTGATTACATATTTCCTTTGGAATCTTACAAGGTTGTACTCAGCAAAATCAGATTTTTTAAAGAACAAATGGTTTCCAGGAACTGCAGGATTGTAAACCTCAGAAGCGGGACTTTAGATAAGACTCTTTTCCATTTCCATGAAGTAGCCAGTCTCTGGGTCATTTGGCCTTTCTTGAACAAAACCTACCTGATTCTGGGCGGGCCTTTAAAGTTGCAACTTGCCTTTCAAAGGGAAATACCTTTAACTGCTATCAACCTTTCCTTTTTGCCACTGGGCTAGTGGCAGCCCAGGTGAGGCCAACTGCTGATCCTGTATCAGCCGCATGTGTTTCTGTGTCTATTCACTCAACCACACAAGAAATATATTTGAGCATATGTCGCCTCCTGCCACAGCTTCACAGGTGTGTTATTTATCTCCAAGAGTAAGCATGCTCTCCAAATATCAATGGTTTTTATTTTTTTTAATATGTGGAGAACTTCAACATTATTCAACATTATTCCCTGGAATTCATATTTGGTAAATGTAGGTTAGACAAAAAGAACAAATTGCTATTTTCTGCCTATAATCAGAGGAAAAGGTTAAATTCATGTCTTAGATCTTGTATGGAGTTTACCATTACTCGTTCAATAAAATATTAGTTAGTATTATAATGAACCAAGCACTCTACTGGTTCTGGGAATACAAAGACTATTTGTATATTTCTCCCAAGTCTGTAAGAACTCTATGGAACAGTAAGCCCGTAAATGCAAATGTTCTGGCAATGGAGAAAGAAAGGTATATACCATTCTTACTAACAACACTGACCTAAAGGTTATAAAAAAAATCTACTAACAGAAGGAAGTTCAATTACTCAGTGGTTTGTTTTAAAATATAAAGGTTAAATGCTTTTTTCTATACATTAAGGTTTTTCTGTTTTTGTTTATTGCCTTGTAACCCTGAGGAAAAGAACTAATCTTATTTTGCCAAAATGTTTCAAAACCTTTAATATGTATTAAAGTGAATCACTGTTTTAATTTAGAAAAAATTATTCTGCTTTAATACTAAACTTTTAAAAGATTTACTGAGAAGGTGTTTAGTATTAGAACAACTGTTCTTGCTCATTCAATTTTTTAAAGAGGTTCTAAACTTTAATCAGTGAGAACCTACACAAACTTCTAACAAAAAAAGCAAGCTGTTTTTAATTTTACAATTTTAAAGTTCTTCTTCACACAATTTTTCAAGAATGCCTCTGAAATTTTGCATTTTCCTAATGAGATAATACTTATAAATTAAAGACTATAAATTCTATAGGATAAAAGGACTATTAGAAAAAAGTCGTACAAGTCTACATTTGATTGGTACTTAGTATTTTAGAGATTATTTTTAAAAAGTAAAAGAAAGTGAACACTAAAGTATTATGGCTAAGTGTTTTCTTTTGTTCTATATTTTAATAATTCTAATGTTAGTACTGCAACAAAGAAGTGATTAAAAATCTAATAGACAGTTGTGCACAGATTTTCTTCCATCTCTGCCATCCTTGAGAGGGCAAGACCAACTCCTCCTCTTTCTTTCTTCTCTTCCTTAGCCTATTCAATGTGAAATGTGGATAAAGACTTTTATGCTGATCAATTTCCATTTAATGAATAGTAAATATATTTTCTCTTTCTTATGATTTTCTTTTCTTTAGTTTATTTTATTATAAGAATATTGCATATAATGCATATTACATACAAAATATATACTAACTATTGGTAAGGCTTCCAGTCAAACAATTTCTATTTATAATTATGTTTTTTTAGAGAGCCAAAAGTTATACATATTTTCAGCTGCTTAGGGGGTTGATATCCCTAACCCCCATGTTGTCGTAAGATCAACTATACAATGAGATATTACACAATTGATAAGAAACTGTTGAATGGTTCTATAAAAAAATAGTCAAAGGAAATGAGAGAAAGTCTTCAAAGAAGCATAAAATACAAATTGACAATATGCACGTAAAAAAATGAAAAGCTGATCTTCAACGGTAATACCATCATGATAAAAGCCACTATAAGAAATGATAAAAACTAAAGAAAATATCAAACTGGAAAGTCATTTTGAGACAATCACAACTAGTTTAGCTATAGATAGGTGAACTTCTGTAGAGAGATACAAGTTAAATACATGAACATCAAGATGGTCAGTTACCTTCTTATTGGAACATAACTGTCCAAACAAGCATCTCACTGAAGAGACACACCAGACCTTACTTTGGAATGTGGGACAGCTGGCAGAGTCAATCATAGCAACAATAAACAAAGGCAATAGGGAGTTAGTAGAAACATTGAGGCATACGATTCTAAGAGAAAACTTAATTAAACAGTAGCCTTTTCTATTATCTTAAGAATTCTTTGTGACACAAGCAAGCTTAGGAATTAATAAGAACTGAAATGTGATTAATAACTTGTTGTAACCCATGTAACCCACAAATCTTAACTTAGAAAATAGATCACTTAATCAACATTTTTATATAAAACCCTTTGCTAACAACTAGCCTGTGTACTTTCCTCTATGACACTCACATTCTCACTTGAGCTTGTTTTTTTTTTTCTAATAAATCCTACTTTAAAACTTTGCTTTAGGCTCACTCTGAAATTCTTTTCTGTGGCCAAGACAAAGACCCACACAACTGCTAAACCTCATGCTACCTGGCATCGATTTTTAAAAATGACAATCCTCATGTTGGTCAGAGTAAAGCATGAATCCTGGTATACCACTACTGAGTTTGAAAACTGGTATAGCCCTTAAGGAGAGGATGGAGGCAAAGTGTGTCAAAACAACTTCAAAAACATTCTTAGTCTCTGATTTATTAGTACCACTTCTGGGAATTCATCTCTAGAAAAATATACAGGGTTTGAACATAATGTCTTTGAATGACTATTATTATGGTTTGGTGATGTGAACACTTATACCTATCATTCCCACATTACAGGTGAGGAAATCACAATCTAGAGTGGCTAGGTGACTTGTACAAAAGCCCACAACTAGTCAATGACATGCCTGAATCAGAAGTCTTAGGTCTCCACTTCAGAATAACTGCTCATGCTAAAAATAATTGCTTCAATTTTTTGTGTTACTTTCTTCTTGCAACAATCATTGTTAGGTTCTGGCTACACAAAGATAATAATAAGAGCTAATATTTATTGTGTATTTACTACGCATTAGCTTCTTCATATATAGATTATGTGATCTGTTTCTTGGAACAACTCTTTGGTGTCTTTTTTTTTTTTTTAATAGGAAGCAGAGTATTTCTCCAAATGTCAGATAGCTGAGTTAACAAACCAATCTGAGTAATTTTAATCCAGAGTCCCTTCTCTTAACCATTACATTGAATTTTCTCCCAAGATAGACCACCCGCAGATCTTGCCCTTAAAGAGCTCACAGTATACTTGCAAGGAGACAGATTTGTTATGGTTCAGAATGCAGGGCACTAGCACTGTGGGAACCCAGAGGGGAACAACATAACTCTGCTTTGGTCCTCTTTGTACTGATGGTGGTGAGTGGAAGGGTCATCAATGCTATCACCTTTTGTAAGATCAATTTTTATTTGTATTTGAAACTTCAGATAATCACATCTACTGTCTGAGATGACTCTGGAACAAGAAACATATATTTTTACTTATTGATTGATTGAAAGGTCTACATATGTTTTGATCCTCCCACATAAGACAAAGCAAAGCTATAAATATTTGTAGGAAAATAATGGAATGAAATGTACTAAAATGTTAGCAAGGTTTATCTCTACTCTCACCAATAAAATGATTGCTTTCTTTTCTTTTCTATTTATCTCTATAGTTGTATTGCTTTTATAACCAGATAAATGCTATACATAATGCAGTTAGCCCTCCATATCCATGAGTTCTGCATCTTAGGATTCAACAAACCATGAATCAAAAATATTTCCAAAAAACCCCACAAAAACCAATAAAAGTAACAATACAATAAAATAATACAAATAAAAAATAATAATATAACAAATATGTATTTTTTTGGTATCATATAATTTAAAGTATATGGGAGGATATGTATAGTTTATATGCAAATACTATATCATTTTATATACGGGACATGAGTATCATAGATTTTGGTATTCACAGGGCTCCTAGAACTAATACCTTGCAGTCACCAAGGGAAAATTGTAGCTTATTGTCAACTTATATAATATGAATATTAATGTCAAACAATTAGTGAATCTTGCGGGTTACCACATAGTTTGGCAACTGTTTTATAAAGGTATTTAGGAGCATAGGGCAGATGTTACCATGTATAATTTTAGTGATTCATTACATTTTTGTTGTTTTTAGTTATTTATTTTTTATTTTAAAGATGTGGAGTACAATTCAGGATTAGGTATAGAAGTGGTCATAATACAGGTAAAGTTTGGGCCTCACTTGGACCCCACTTTGTCTGGTCTGAGATCAAGTACCCTTATTTATGTTATGTGCCCTCCACCTCTCCCATGGCAATTTTCAACTACTACCAATGTCTTTCTTGTAATATTATGGTAAATGTTCAGGGTCTGCTTATGAGTGAGAATATGTGGTACTCAGTTCTTTGTTTCTGTGATAAATTACTGAGTATTATAGCCTCTAAATCCATCCAAGCTACTGCGAAGTCCATAATTTTGTTCGTCTTTATGGTTGTATAATATTCCATCATGTATATGTACCACATTTTTTTAATCCAGTCTAATTTCAATGGGCAGCAAGGTTAGTTCCATGTCTTTGCTATTGTAAATAGCACTGCAATAAACACGCATGGGCAGGTATCTTTTTTGTAGAGTGATTTAAGTTAGTCTGAAATATTTCCAGAAGGGTAATTGCTAGTCATATGAAAGGTCAATTTCTAGTTCTTTTAGAAGTCATCACACTGTTTTTCTAAGAGGTTGAAGTAGTTTGCAATCCCACCAACAGTGTAGCAGTGTTCCCTTTTTTCCACATACTTGCCAGCATCTGTTGTTTTTTTTGTTCTAGATTCATCGAATTTAAATCTACATCCTAATTTCATGTATTGGATAAATGTGGGGTATCTCGTGGGAGGACTTAATCAAAGCTCAAGAAGGTTGTGGCAGGACTGACCACAGAAACAGCACAGTAGCTATGAAGCTGTTTTAGTTGTCAAACCAAATGACAAAATAAATACAATGGCATAAGAAACATGTCATTGTTATGTAAATACAAAGTCTATTATGAAGTTTTGACAGTATAAAAAAGAGTCTCATTAGCAGAAAAGTCATTTAAAAAAATGTCCAGAGAGAGTGTTCCCACCTTTGATTCTGGCTACAGTATAACTATTAGCCTGTTGTTAGTAGATGCTCTCTTGAAGGTAAATTTTGAGCTGTGTAATTTTCAACTTTGAATACAAAACACAAGCATCAATTAAACTCTTCCTGTAAGTACTTAAGGGCATTACTCATTTGAGGCACACAACAGATTTTTGTTGTCATTACAACAAATGTGGGAACAGAGGCTAAGAAAGAACAAGTAACTTGCTGAGGGTCACACTCTTGTAAGTTTTAAAGCCAAGAATTAAACCCCAACAACAACTGGGCTCTTAACTCATTTTCTGCATGGTCCAATGCACTGAAGAAAAAAATAGTAAATACTTAGAATATAATAGCCATGCTCTCCTCTGCTTCTACTACCATTCACCTAGTCTCTAACAACTCCTCCAATACCCTACTTAACATATTTAAAATATGCTAATTTATGTTTTATAGTTATCATTTAAAAGATATGAGATAATTTAGTAGAATTAAACATACCCAGCAGTCCTGAAACATTAAATTATTATAATTCTTTGGTGCGGATGAAAGAGATAAACCAGCAGATAATGCATTCTTTTATTCCTCTTTCATATAAGTGTTTTGAATTGCTTCATTATTTTGTAGTTTCTTCAAATATGGGAAGGATTTTAATTCTCCATTGTCAGTGAAGTTGAACTTGACTGGATAGGAAATTATTGGTTGAAATTATTTATCTTTGAGGGCTTTGAAAATTGGACTCCAGACCTTTCTAGCTTGTAGAGTTTCTGTTGATAGGTCTGCTGCTATTCTGATTGGTCTTCCCTGGTAGGTTGTCAGATCTTTCTCTCTTGCTGCCTTTGGTTTTTCTTTTGTACATACTTCTTGTAGGCAAATTACTATGTATCTAGTGTTTAGTCTTTTCTTTTTCTTTTTTTTTTTTTGAGTTAGAGTCTCACTCTGTCACCCAGACTGGAGTGCAGTGGCCGCTCCTGGCCACCGCAGCCTCGACCTGCTGGGCTCTGGTGATCCTTCTGCCTCAGCCTTCCAAGTAGCCAGAATTACAGGCATTTACAGGCATGCGCTACCACACCCGGCTGATTTTTTTATTTATTGTAGAGATGAGGTCTCGCTGCCCAGGCGGGTCTCGAACCCGCGGGCTCAGGCAATCCACTCACCTCAGCCTCCCAAAGGCACGGGATTACAGGCTGAGCCACCAAGCCCAGCTTAGTCTTTTCATTTGATGTCTTGTGGGGGCTCTCTGTATGTCATGTGTTTGCATGGTCACATCTTGGTGAGATTGGGTAGATTTTCTTGAATAATCTCCTGGAATACTTGTTCCAAGATGTTCCCTATTTCTCTTTCCTATTCTGGGATGCCAGTCATGCATAAGTTTTGCCCACTGATATAATCACACATCTCTTAGAGACTTTGTTCTTTCTTTCTGTGTTTTCTTTCTATGTTTTTTACAGATTGGATTAATTCCATGTTTTGGTCTTCAAACTTTGAGATTCTTTCTTCTGTTTGATTAATTCTGCTTTTCATGCTTGTTATCTTATTTATTTCTTGAATAAAGTTTTTTATGGCCAAAATCTCTGTTACAAGTTATTTCAATGTTGCATCTTGTATTTCTTAAGTCTAATTCATTCTTTCCATCCATTCCCTAATCCCTGTTGTATTCTGGGGCCAGTCATTGGTGATTTCCATTGTTTGGGACCTGAAGCCTGATTGTTCAGGCATTGTCTGAAACACTGGGAATTACTTGTGTTCTTCCACTGACTTTTCCTCATTTGTGATAGATCTCTTTCTTTTCTCTTTTGTTCTGTCATTCAATAGAAGAGGGAGGGGCTTTCACTTCTGATGTTTGCTCAGCTCTTGACTCTTTCTTGATCAGGGCTCTGAATTTATTCTATTTTGAAACAGTGCTTGGAGTAGGCAACTTTGCTGTATCTTGTAGTTTTGAGAGTCAAATATGGTGGAGGATAGGGAGCTACTATTCATAAACTACTTTCAAATCACAATGTTCACTGACTTAGGTATGGGGTCCCTGAAAGCCACTCCCCAACACTACTCTATATGGTGATGTAATGAGTACATGTGTGTACCCTCTGAGTTCAAGATAAAGTAACAGAATTAGGAGAACAGATAAAAGTAGAACAAAATAGAATCCACAAACAACATGAACAAAACAAAAACCCCAAGAAAAACAAAATCAAAAGTTAAAGCAAAAAATAAAACACACACACACACACACACACACACACACACACACACAACAAACAGGAAAAAAACAAACAAACAAAAAAACAAGAAAACTGAGCACACACACACACAAACACACACATACACAAAACAAAAGAAGAAGGAAAAAAGAAAAAGAGAAAAACAGAAATTTAAATTGAACTCTCATACACACATTCACACACACATTAAACTAAAACAAGAGGACAAAAAAGAAAACCAAAAGATGAACACTCAATCACTCATGTACACACGTAAACAGAAAACAAAAAACAAAAGAAGGAAGAAAAAAGATAAAAGTAAGGGATGTAAATCAAACCCTCACTTATTCATGCACCAAGAAAAAAATTTAAAATATTTCTGGGAACTAAGCACCCTCTTGTGGCAGGTTCTATAATAGTTCCCCTCAGCTGCTCACAGGCAAGCCCTTTTGCTATCTCCTGTAGGGTTGCAGCCTCATTCACCATATCCCCAGTGCATGTTTCTGGGAGAAGGAGAGGGTGATGGGAGTGGTTGGGGCATCAGTCCTTCCCTCTCGTTCTTGTTTGGTTAGGTGGATTCCCTCTGGTGGGGAGGTGTGGGATAACTTGATAACTCTCCCCAGGTGCTGGTGGGTAGTGCCCTAGCCAGGCTTATCCTGGAGCATAGTCCTCCTATCATGGCTGACCCCTAGGCTCCACCTGGGTTTATTCTTCTCAGTCATGCCCTAGCCACATGGGTCCAATGTTCAGAGGATTTTTGGGGAAGAGGGGATTGCATCAGCCCAGGACTCACCACTGATCTCTTGAGCGGGGAGGACTCTTCTTTATCCTTTTCTGGCCACAATCTTTGTCCTACAGCTGAATCAGGGTAGGAGGTGGGGCACTTGAAACTCAACACTCGTTCCTCCAGAGTTTGTGTTTTCAGTATATTCCCTCTGGGTCATGATCGACCCCAGAGTATCAACCTGCCAGTCACAGAGATCAGGTCTGTTACCTCTTGGTGGGAGCACCAGAGCACTTCCCTCCCCAGTTCAGGATGGTGGTAGGGTGCCTGTTTCATCTTCTTTAGTGGGACTTTGCCTCTGGTTCCCTCCCTGTGCTCCACTGCAGTCCTTGCTACCAGTGTCCAGCTAGGCACTGTTGTGGTAAGACAGAGCCTGCCTGGCAGCTTCTTCATGGGAAGAGCTTTGTTGATTTCAAAAAATGGCACTCAATTTCTGCACCCTGGAAAATGCTGAAGTTCAAGCAGAACTACTGTGGCACCAGTCGCTTTACCAGGAGAGCCATCACTACTTGCTCCCAAGTCTCCACTCAGTCGTCACTCACATGCCCACTTACAGACACATATGCAAAATCATCCATACACTTACTCAGACAGTTACTCACATAGTCCAACTAGCTCTGCTGCCATCTTCCCCTGCTCCCTTATTCTACTTTCGACTCAGAAAACTTGATAACTCACTGTTTGTTTTCCTTTAAATCCAAATGGGGCTACTATATTTTAAAGAAAATAGTGCTGTATTATTATCTCTATAGAGTATACCTCTACTCTAGGAGTAGATTGAAGAGAACAAAGTGTATTTTCTAATTCTGAAATATTCCACTAATTATTAGTATAAGCATGTAATTAATGTATAAGGTTGTGAGAAGAGTCTCTCTCTCATCTTTGATAGTAAAAGGCATTTGGGTAAATCTCTCTTGGAGGTACGCAAGACTAACTTTAAGAAATACTTAGCAAAAAGTTAAAAAGGGGAATTCAGAAATAGAATAATGAGACAATATGGAATAGTGAAAATACTGGAGAATGTGTAGTTCAAAGATTAGGTTGTAATTCTATCTCTGACATGTATAAGTAATATTACCTTGGGAAGTTGCATAGATATTGATTTTTTTCACCTACAATAATGGGGCTAGTAATAACTAATCTCATATGTATATTTTGAGAATTAAATTAATTTATTAGAATACTCGTAAATGACTAGAAAGCAGTAGGCACCAGAAAAGTAATAGCTTTCATATCTACTCTTACATTACTCTTTGGGGATCATGATATTTACCTTCAGGATAATCATGAAAATTAAATGAGTTTCTATGCAGATAAGGTTCATCACTCTGTACCAATCAAGCTCCTAGATGGATCAGATTGCTTGTAGTTAGCTCAGTTTAACCCTTTGTTAATTCATTTATAAAACTCAGTTGCAGAATTTATACATTTCCACATAGCCTTCTACCTATTCACTTCAACGGATTTCCCATATTTTTATAATGAACAAAATTTATTTTTATAATTTCTTCCATATACTAAAAAAATGTCATTTTGTGGGGAAAAAGATAAATCTTCATTCCAGGGGAATTTGATCACAAGGGGGAAGAAGAAGAACTTGCTGAGGAAATCCAACAGTGTTTTTCTTTGTTCAATTTCTCTTCCTCATTCTCCCCCTCAATTCCTCAGTTGTTTTTGGTGTCTTGTCTTACAGGCTTCCTGATCCTAAAAATATCCTCAGGGGCCCCATACTTGAAAACTTTATCGAAGCCAACTACCTTTTGATATCAGATTGGTGTCTGCAGGGTAACAATGCTGTCTTTGACTCCAGGTCTGTTCTTAAGGATTGTAAAGCAATAATTGCTCACTGCTGCACTGTCCTAGTGTATTTAATCACTAAGAGGGAATTATCTGCAGTCACAGTAAGATAAATGGGAATAAAAGCTAGAACAATAAAAATACCTACATGGCTAAAGAAGCCCCTTTTCAGGCCCTGCTGTCTCAGGGAATTGCTCATCTAGATTGCCTGCTCTAAGATGATAAGATTCCTCTGGAATCTGTTTTTGCTGCTCCTCCTTTCCAAAATACTAGAGGCTTTTTTAGAAAATGCATTCTCTTTGGTTGAACTTGCTTAAAGTTTAAGCTTTAGGCTTCATAGATTTAATCAACTGTTCTTAGTGTTACTTATTTTTTTATTTGACTGATATGTATCTTAGGCAATACATATCATGTATTCTTCTAGACACTGGTTATGGCATCAAATAAGTCACGGCCCTGCTCTTAAGGAATGTTAGCAGGTTGTTTCGTACTGCTAAATTTTGACCTCCATGGATGTCTTGATATTTTTAAAATGTTTGATTCTCATTTCCTAAAGAGTTAAGTTCAAACCTCACAAAATCTAATGCTGTGTGGATAGGGTCATGAAGATGACACACTAACAAGAAACTATGTACAAAGGTGTTGGTGGAGGAAGGGCAAAGGGAAATTCACAAGGGATATCAATGCCTTAGCCTGAATTGAGTGAAAGCTGCATCTGTAGGGGGATGACCCCTGCCCCACGCCCCATGAGATGAACACATTGGGATAAATGGTTGAGATTGAGCATAGAAAGTAGAAAGCCAACGAAACAAAAGTCTCAATTTCTCACTGCTGCCTCTTGATCTCCATCTGGTGTATCCACTGGCAGAACCCCATAGGGAACCAGATAAAAGAGGACATAGTACATGCGGTCCCCAAAGTTTAACCTCTTGGTGCACAGGATAGGGTAGATTAGGATAGAGAGTAGATCAGAAAAGGAGCAAACAGAATATCCAGCATGAAGTTCATCCAAATCTGCCCAATTTAACTTGCCATTTACTGTAGTTCTCTCTCTGTTTGCTACGATTCCAATTCCTGTAGATTTCGGTAATCCTGAAACTAAAACAGCAAGCATTCTTCAACAGCAAGCATTCAACATTAAATTAGTAAATATTTTTGGACCTTATACCATGTGCCAGTTGGAAATGGTCTCTGCCATTCAAGAACTTGCCTTTTGGTGAGTGACATCGTCACAAAAAAAAGCATAGTGCAGTTCATAATCAGATATTACATATGAACAATGAAGATTTCTTTCTGTTTTAGGACAAGGAGGATTTAAGAAAAAGGGTTTATCTGCAGGCAAACTAATTACAGCTTTTCTTTTCACTGAAAGTCAGGCTTCCACTAGTGTTTAATAGAAATATTACAAAGTAGAAGGAGTTCAAAAGGTTTTTGTGTTCCAGAACTGTATAATATTTCACTGCTTTGTTCCCTTTTCCTTCTCTTTGCTTTTAGTTATATAAATTATCATATTAATTATCTATTGAAATGGAACTGTCCAAATTTGGGTTACCATATCTTCTAGTTATAATTTTTTAGTGTAGATATATACACAGTTAAGAAAGGAGTGACATGTGACAAATCGTCAAAAGTCACCTGGGCCTATAAGTTTCAATTGTTCAAGAGTTCCTTAATCTTATCAGCTTAAAAGAAGAAAATAGGCAGGATATGGTAGCTCAAGCCTGTAATCCCAGCACTTTGGGAGACCAAGACAAGAGGATTGCCTGAGTCCAGGGGTTCGAGAACAGCCTCGGCTACTTGGTGAGACCTCATCTCTACAATAAATCAAAAAATTAGCCACGTATGGTGGTGTGAGTCTGTAGTTCCAGCTACTTGGAAGACTGAGGTGGAAGGACCACCTGGGCCCAACTGGTTGAGGCTGTGGCGGCTGTGAGTATGCCATTGCACTCCAGCCTGGGCAACAGAGTGAGACTCTGACAAAAAAAAAAAAGAAGAAGAAAATAGACTTATGCTGATAATAATATAAACTAATAAAAATGCTATGCTATATGTGTCTATTCAATTCTGTAGGGAGGTTCTCAGAGCCCTGTCAATGCTGAATTCCTTAACTTTCTTGCCTTAAGACTGTTAAATACATCCAAACATTTCATTAGTAAAATAACAACAGAAAAACCAAAAATACATACATCCAAATTATTTAACACCTTTTGATATGCTCACAAATAATTTTGTCACTTTTATCATTTCTCTTGTTATCCTTTCTCAGAATTAAGTATTTCTATACTAAAATAGTCCCACCCTGAGTGTAGCTCACCTCTGTCATAGGTCCAACCGTTTGGTTAGTTCTGTTATAACAATAATTTTTGGAGTAGTTTTTAAGGAAAACAGATTTATGAAAAAGAAACAAATATTAACTTTATGATTAACTTGTCAAATGATGTAGATGTACAGGGTGTTTTTGATATGTGTTTAATGAATTTAATATTTATGTCTTTAAAATTCTTGCAGTAAAAAACAGAAAGAGCAACAAGGCTAGTTTTGAGACCCATGTTGATTCCAGTGTCTTGGAATAATTCTAGCTCAAGAGAGATCGCAAATCAAAACTAATCCCCCAGTTTCACCTGGAAAACTTCTCCATATAATTTAAAACTCTTACTAGCAAAATCACTCAAATAGGAAAAATGTCTTTATACTACCTAATTAGTAATGAGTACTTATCAAGTTATTTAGTGTGATGGTTAATTTTATATGTCAACTTGAGTAGGCCACAGTGTACTCATATATTTTGCCATACATTATTCTAGGTGTTTTTCTGAGGGTGTTTTTGGGATGAGATTAACATTTAAATCAGCAAATTGCATAAAGCAGATTGCCCTCCATAATGTAGGTGGGCTTCATTTAATCAGATGAAGGCCTGGTACAACAAATGTCTGACCTACCCAAGAAGTAGAAAGACCTTTTTTCCTTCCTGGTTATCTTCAACTGGGAATATCAGCTTTGTTCCTGTCTTTGGACTTAACAGAAACCTCAGCACTTCCTGAGTTTTGAGCCTACCAACCTTTGAACTGGAAATACACCCTCAACTCTCCAGATACTCAGACTAGCGGTCTTGGGTTTCCACTTTGCCAACTCACTGATGTAGTATTTTGTCTGATGGGTTGGCTAGCTGGGCCCCCAAGGGACGTTGCTGTTCTTGAAGCTGCACTGCCAGCCTGGGATCCACACAGTGGCTGGGGATACAATGGCATTCAAATAGGGGAACGCCGTGTCACCAGGGAACTCAGGGATGCCAACAGCTGCAGAGGCCCCAAGAGGTGTTACAGCTCTCTTAGTTTGGGGGTCTGTTAGCCAATCCCTGAGGAGTGTCCACAGCTCTGTGGGTTTGGCAGGCCAGTGAGCCAGCCCCCAAGAAGTGTTACAGCTCTGTGGGCTCGATGGACAGGTAAGCTAGGCTCCCAAGGGGTGGTGAAGTTCTCTCAGATCAATGGATCCAGCTTTTCCCACCAGGTGTGCACAGCTTCTCTAGTTCAGTGGTTCCAGGCCCTTGTATCATGCCCAAGAAGAATGAGGAATGCTGGACACAAGAGTGAGTAAGTAGGAATTTATTAGAAGACAGAAAAGTTCCTGACAGTGGGAGGGGACCTAAAGGAAGGTTGTCAACTGGAGGCTGAAATCAGGGGTTATATAGTGTTAAAAGCGTGCTGATTGGAATGGGGGGTGGTATCACCAATCAGAGAGAGGCACAGCTTTGGGGTTGAAATGTATCAATGATGAAGAGGTTGGAAAGGGCTAACCAAGAGGAAGCATGCAAAAGGGGCAGTCCATGGACCTGAGAAAAAATGTTTTCACTCCAGTTCGTGGGGCTTGCAGCAAATGTTTTTACTGGGGATCCCCCAAGTCTGTCTGCCCATCTGGTTTCTTCCTTTCTCCTCTCTCATCACCTTGTAGATTTTGAAACTGTCCAGCATTTATACTCACGTCACTTCCTTATATGTCAATACAAACTATATATATATAATAAGTCAACTCCCTATAATAAATTGTATATATATATATATATTATATGTATACATAATATATAATATGTATGTATATATACATACATCCTATTGATTCTTCTGGGAAACCTTAATTAACATACCTGGTCTTTCAGACCAATAATATAGTCAAAGCATTATGATATATGTGTTCAACTAATTACAAAAATAAGTTTACCTTTATAAGTTGTTCTTATGTTTAGAGTATATAAAAATGTGTTGGCTGGTGAGATCTCTAAGGGAACTGTTTGGCTGCCCCTTTTTGACTCTAACAGATTTGACCATATCTGTAGCATAGCACTTTTCTAAATGTACTTCAAAATATGAGATTTTCTTCCAAGATGGTTTTGAAACTGATTTTGAACGCATTATCCAGCAATTTTTCATTTGCTTGTTTGATTGTTCTTTTTATTGTTTTACCCTTAGTCAAGACATTTCTCTTTTTAGTTCCAAAACTTCTGGTGATTTTTCTTCAAAAGTTGCACAATTATCTTTTAAATGTTGTTTGAAAAAGAGATAGTTTTATGCAGTAATTGTTCAGTTTTTTTTCACACGACTGATACTGAAATTTAGACTAATTTACATCTCTCCAATAAGAAAGCTCATACTTTAAATAAACATCTAAGTATATCTTAGGTTTTTTTATATTGATGACTGCTGCTTAGTACTCAATCACTAATTGTGGCTGAGAAGTGCTATCATCTTCGCTTTTAAGTTTTTGTGTGCAAAACTCCAAGAACTAGACAAAAGAACCATGTTTTTTAATCTGTTGCTACAAAAAAATGCTCTTATTTTCTGGCTTCCTTGATAAAATCATGAGCTTGGCTGTCTGAGAAAAGCAAGATTCTGCTGTCTTTGTTTGCACACAAACAAAGGTATGCGGTGAAAACTTTTAAGAATACAACATTTATTTCATCCCAAATTGTAAGTAAAATGTTCACCTCTTAAAATACATCATGTGGATTTCATGCCTTCACTTACATCCTAGCACACCAACCCCATGTGGTGCGTATGCCCTGCTGAGAAGCCTGGTTTGCCTTCCTGCCCTGATATGGTCATCCCCACATTGGATTCTCAAATTGGAACTTTATTTTCCCAACCATAACTCTTATAATTTCACTCCATTGTTTAAAATACTTTGAATGAGTTAATATCTCTATTTACACTCACGATATAGGCCAAAACCCTAATATCCAGTTTACAAAGCTCACAAGGATTTATCACACAATCCCAGTATGCCTCTTCAGTTTCAGGGCTTACTGTTTATTTCCTTATGTTCATTGTAAAATTTTCTTAGATTCTCAGTCTTTTCCTCTGGATCTTTGCCTCTGTTATTTCCTCTGGTCAAATCACTGTCCCAGGCCTTCTCACTCCCCTCCTTTCTTGTTAATCTCTTTTTACCCTTCATATGGAAAGACTTCTCCAAATTACCCAGTTTAGGTCAGTTTCCCACCTCGTCCTCCTCTCAGAAATAAATATCTAAATATAATCTCTACTTTCCTATTATATCACTTGTCACATCATTTTAATTTCCTGGTTGCTTGTTCTTTCTACAAACTTCCGAAGACAGAGGTGCACCTTGTGTTTTTTTTCCTGCCATGTTTCTAATTTTTAATGTAGTGCCTTGCATATGGTCAGGATTCAGTAAATAGTTATATTAATGAATGCCCACTGTAATAGGCAAATACCTGTCAAAAGTCAATCTAGAGTCAACATTATAAGAGGACTATCATACCTTATCCAAGGCTTTAACTCCTGCAATCTTTTCTATTCTATAATCTGGCCCCATTCCTCCCCTGCTACCCAGGTGGGACCAAATAGTACATATTTATTTATTCACAACAGGATTCTGAAGTAAGTTTGATTGGACAAGAGATATTGTGGCCTAATACACATGTACTCTCCTCAGGGGCCTTTCATAGTACTTCTCACACTATATTGCAATCATTATTCCCCCAATATCTGTAGGCATTTTAAAGACTGTAAGTTCATCTGGTTTCCAGTGCTAAACTTGTAGCCTAGCATATTAATAAATAAAAAATGTATTCAACTTTATGTTTCTTAGTCTTAAAAACAAGAAATAACATATTTGAAGTTCACAACTGCTAAATTGCTATGGCGGCAAAAATGTAGAAATCAGAATTTTTGACTCAGAATTTGATCAAAATTAGATTTTTTAATTCTCTCCAATCTTTGATAGTTGTCTGACACTTCCTATTTTAAAAGACATGGCAGACTCTCAAGAACTATTTAAGAAATTCCATAATTATATTTGATAAAAGGCCCAACCTGTATGCATACATGATTGAAAAACTTAGATCTCACCTCCTCTAAAGAAGATGGTTCAGGGCAAAGTAAATATTGTGGAAGAGATACAAGTAGGCAGGGAGTCTCTTTTCTTAGTTTGGACTACGGTTGTATCTCAATTATGCTTGAGAATTTTATTTATTCTCTCTTTTAAACTTTTTATTGAGATAAAACATATACAAGCAAAGGCACACAAAACATAAACTTACAGTTCAATGAATTGTCGCAAAGTTTATTCATCTCTGTAAACCACCAAGTAAGTCAAGAAATAGTATATTAGCAGCATGACAAATACTCCCCATTGTGTCCTCCATCCTTCCATTCTATCCCCCACCTCTTTTTCTTTTTTTTTTTTTGAGTTGGAGTCTCACTCTGTCGCCTAGACTGAAGTGCAATGGCAAGCTCCCAGCCACCGCAGCCTCCACCTGCTGTTCTCTGGCAATCTTTCCGCCTCAGCTTCCGAGTAGCCGGAACTACAGACGCGCGCTACCACACCCTGCTGTTTTTAATTTTATTGTAGAGTCGAGGTCTCACCAAGTTGCCTGGGATGGTCTCGAACCCTTGGGCTCAGGCAATCCACTCGGCTCGGCTTCCAAAAGTACAGGGATTACAGGTTGAGCCACTGAGCCTGGTCCCTACCTCTTTTTCAAATGCTCTGTTATTATATTTCAAAAAATGCCACCATCTCTGGAAAGAGGGTTCTCATAATATAACAGAAGAGGCAAACTTATTCAAGTAGGCACAAGACAATGCAATAAAAGCAGAGTATTATAGAAACTCAAAACTCCATACCTGGGGCTGAGGGTGAAAACAGAGGTCTTCGCGGAAGTAGTGACGTCTTAGGAAGGTTTTGAAAAGTATTTTCTTGGGCTAGAAATAAGAGAAAAGTAGGACATTCCAGGCAGAGGAAAGTGCATTAACAACATGATAATGAGAGCAAAGGGGTTGACCGTTTGAAAAAAGGCTGGTTGTCTAATATTATAATGTGGTCAGAGCAATAAATTTGAACCTCAATTGCACATTAGAGGCTCCTATTAGGCAGTTTATGAAACATATCCTGGATCTAGTGATTTATGATTTACAGGGATTCAGGGATGAGGCCAACATGTATGGATTGCTTGCAAAGCTTCACAGTTAATTTTAATTTGTAAACAAGATAGAAAATGACTGAACTAGAAAATAGCGTGCCTTCAAAAACGTGAAGTTCTATGTTATATGATGGATCAGGGAAGACTGCAGAGGATTTTGAATGCCAATCTATACAATTTGGACTGTGGTCTTTAGCCCAGTATCTTTCAAACTTGCCTGATCACAGTAATCACTCAGAGCCTGATAAAAAGCCAACTTTCTTGACTTTGCCCCAAACTTACAAAATAATAATTGATTTTAAAAAATTGGGCTGGGGATTAATTTTCCTTCCTTCTTTCCTCTCATTTCTGCTTTCTCCTTCTTTCTCCTTCTTTCTCTCCTTCCCTTTCACCCTCCCTCCTTTTCTTTCTTTTTAGTTTCTCTCTTCTTGCCTTCCTTTCTCTCCCCTCCCCTCCCTCCTTTCCTCCCTCCCTTCTTTTCTTTCTTCTTTCTTTATTTTCTTCCTTCTTTCACTATTCTCTATTTCTCTCTCTTTCCTTTTCTCCCTCCACCAAAAAAAAAAAAAAAAAATCGGATGATTTCATTAATATTCATATCTGGAAGCATTTTTTTTTCTTTACTTTTAGCTATCACTTAAACTTCATTAGAGTTAGACCTGCTATAAAGGCCATCTTGGCAGAAATTCATTGGTTGGGGAAGGGAAGAAGTTTAAATGAGATAGAGGAGATGAACATTTGTTCTGTAATTTGGGGACTAGCTGATTAGCATAGACCTTAGTTGGCTCACTTTTTAATCCTTATGCAAGATAGTATTCAACACAAGAGTTGTGATCAGCAATGTGTTAAATGAATAGATGAATTATGAATTCATTGGATTGGAGAGGATGTGCTATTTAGAGGACATTTTAATAAGTAAAATAAAGAGAACTTGATAAATGATTAGATGTGGGGATTGGGGAAAAAGGAGCACTGAACATGAGTTGAAGATTTCTGGTATGAATGTCTGGTGAATGGAGAAGCCACTCACTGAGATAGGTTCAAGTATTATTTTTTAGGTTCAAACCTGAAGAAAAGACTGTTTCTCTCTAAAACAACAACAACAACAAAAATTATCAGCAAATGGCTTTATTCATTCACAGAGCCCACTCATTATACATCTCTACTCATTATACAGTTATCCAGGCTGAACAACATCCCCGGCACAAATCTTATACAGGTGATGCATAATGACCTTCAAGAAATAGGTAAGGTATTTTAGAATTGGGTTACCTTTTGATCCAGCATTCTCAGTACTGGGGCTCTACACCACTAAAGGGGAAGACAGGGAGAGGATTTAGGGTTCAGAAATTACTTATTGAGTATAATGTTCAGAATCTGGGAAATGGCCACCTGAGACCCGGTCCCCATCACTATACAATATTTCCTTGTAACAAAAACATACATGTGTACACCCTGAATACAAAATACAAATGGAAAAAAAGAAGATAGGTCATGCATTTTAGGCCCAAGGCTTCAACTGGCAAAGTCAATTTTCACACCTGTCAGATTCTTTGCTTCACTTTCCTTGCTTTAACAACCCAACTGTTTTTTTCTTCATAATAGGCTTAATACTACATGAAAAAAGAGGAGACCATGGCTGAATGAAATGATGACTGTCTGATTTTGTTACAGTATCTGCTGAAATATTCTGAGTGAGTAGTGCATCTTAGTGTTAGAGTTTGAAACAGAAGGGCAAAACTTTAATTGAATCTCATCTTCAAACAACCAGAGTAATAAAAGAGAAATAAGGGTGGAATTTCATAGCAGTTCAATTTGAGAACTCTTGTAGCTGCTCAATTTGAGAACTCCACATAACAATTACCTGTATATTAACAGATCATAGGTGAGTCTGGATTTTTCACTTCAGTGAACATTTTTTTTCTGGCAATAAAACAAGTAGTACTTTCTTTCCTTATTATGGTAAAACTGCCACTGGGCTTCATTTAATAGGAATTAACTGTGAATAAATTACAGCATCAAATTATGCACCATGACATGACTTGGTGTGAAAAATCTAGGCAGCTGCACGACTCCTTGAAGTTAATTCAAGCTGAGCTCAGTAGAAAAACCCTTAATTACTTCCTGGAACCCGTGGATCTATTTTCAGTTCTTGGTGCCATTGAGATCATAGTTTAGATGAATTACCAGCAAACGCTCATGAAAGACAGCAGTGAGAATGGACCACAGAAATGGGGGTCAAAGTTTTTATTCTTGGATTTGCCTCTGGCTTTTATTACCAAGTGTGTCTCTACAAATTGGCTTGAGAAAACACAGCTGGATTTAAGAGAATCTTCATTTTATATTTGGAAGGAAACATAGAATCATCTAGTTCTACCTCCCACAGAGAACAAACTTCCCTACTTTGTCATTTCTGACAGATGGTCAGCCTTTACTCCTAATAGCTCTATGACCAGGGCTCATTACCTCCCAAAGCTCATTCTTCCAGCAGAACAAAATTTTAGAAACTGTAGTCAAAATCTAGCTACTTTTAATAGTATATCTGAATTCACTTATGTAAATTGAAGTACAGTTTCCTAAACTTGCCTGTTTAGTGTCACTTGGTGTATTTGCTAAACCTAGAGATTACCTGGCTTTTCCACTGGGAAATTCTGAACCAGAAAGTCTGAGCTGGGGCCTGGGGATCTGCATTTTATTATATACAGCAGGTGATTATTACTTTCATACCCGTTTGATAAACACTGATGTAACTACTTCTCAGACGTGAATGTGCATTAAGAATCACTTGGGTCTTATTAAAATGCAGACTTCAATGGGTTTTGGATAAGATCTGAGATTCTGCATTTCTAATAAGCTCCTGGGTGATGACAAAGCTGTGGGCCATACTTTGAGTAGCAAGACTCTAGAATAGTGTCAAACCATTCTTTAAAGATAATGCTTTTAAGATATTTTTGAAGACAATGATCTCATCTTACCTTCTATTTTTCTATCTCTCCAAGCTGAATGCCCCCACTTACTTCAGTAATTTCTCATACAGTATGGAGGGACTATGATCTTCACACTCTTCATCATCCTGGCTATTTTCTCCTGACTTAATCTTGATTTGCTAATATTTCTTATAAAATATAATATGTATACTCTCCTACAATTTATCCTACTCTTCTTTGAAATGAGAACTTTAGTATTCTTTCAGTAATTTAATCCCGTTTTCACCAATTATTAGGTTATGTGAAATTTGTAAATTGCTAAAATCTCTGAATATTGCTTAAAGCACTATCGAGCAAAGTCTGGAGGCCAACTTAATTTTGTTTTGGTAGGTATACACAAAATTCTATATATTAATCCTATTAAATTTCCAATTGTTTTCTTCTAGTTTTTTTTTTTAATGAATCTTGATTCTGTATTCTATAATATTAGCTATTTCTCTGGTTTTATTTCAGCCTTCCTAGTTCTTCATTCATGTCTTTTATGAAATGTTGAAAACAAACATACAAAACTTTCTGGTACATTAAAGAAGATGGTACAGTAATGAAGGTTACTACCATATAATAACAAACTGCTAATCTGTATACTGTACTTAGAGTGTAGTCTTTAAACAACTGGGATTGTACCTAAAATTACCATCTAGCCATTGTTTCTAATAGTGACTCTACAGGCATTTTTGGTAGAACAACTCTTTGTTGTGTGGAATTGTCTTGTTTGTTACAGTTCATTTAGAATACCTGAAGGCTATTTTCTGAAATGCAAAAATTAAGTCCAATATATGTTTCCAAATACTCTCTGGGATACAGTATCTTGCCTGGTTGAAAACTGACATAGCTCTATTTTACTGCCTCTCTAAAGTATATCATGGGAATTTTATGCAAAATTTTGATTAAAAAAATAGTTCCTTTGTGTTGAACTAAGAATACTACTATTGTAAGATCTAAGTCTACTTCTTTCATTTAATAACTATTGGGACTATAACTGTGATGTTATATCAGTATAACTAAACTGTTTTCTCAGGAAATTTTTAACCAGAAAGATAATCCAGTAAGCCATTACACAATTTCATTTATTCCATAAAGAAATTTTTGCAAATCAGTTTATTTAGGTGAATTATTTGGACAACAGTTCATGCACCTGAACACATAGCTTGCTTATCAGAGCAACAGTTTGATTTTTAAGACTTGTTTCAAGATCTTTGACTTGCTGATGAAACAATCCTAAATGTCATAAACTTTTCCAAATTCCAATTAGTTCCCCATCTTGAAAGAACTGCCTTCAACCAGTTTATCCCAAATGCCAAAGCCTAAAACCTTCCTTAATTACTCTTCATGTCTCTTTTGATACACTATTGAGACTATTAAGGTGGCATCCTTCTTGCTTCAATAAATTTAATGAACTCAGTTTTGGTGGATTACCAAATTTCTCTTGTGATCTTTATGAGGGAGCTGACACTGTTTATTGTTAAAGACTTTAGAAAATCCCTGATGGTGATCTTTTTTATCTTGATGTATAGTTTCTTTAAAGACTTTGGATACTTGCTCCAAACTTGTTTGTTAATGATCGATATCTAGTTTTATAGTTACTTAGGAGAAGAAAAAAATAGAAAAAGAAGTATTGAAGATGGTGAAAAAAAATCTAGCAAAGGAGAAAGGGGTAGAAAAGAAGAAGGTAGAAAGAGGAGAAAGCAGAGAAGACAAAAGGACACAAGAAGAGAGAAATATTATGGGAAATAAGTAATAGAGAGGAATGAGGGAAAAGAGAAAGATACATATGAACTTGGTTTTCCTCATTCTTTTTATCATGTGAATAAGTTGTGACTCCTTGTTGGTCCCAGTCAGCATGATTTTAGCTACAAATATGAATAAGGAGATGAAAGACAAGGTGAATAATTAGGTATAAGGACAAGTGCAGGGTAAAACTAGTCACTTCACTTGTTATTCAACAGAGTGCTTCTTTTTGGTGGAGATGTCTTCTTGCTTGGGGTTTGACCAGGTTGGGATTCCTAGAATCTGGCACATAATGAACTAGAATTAATATTTATCAATCAATTCAACAATTAATTAAAGTTATTCTTTGTGATTTTTCTTAGACAAACTATGGGTATTTTTAAGCTTTTTTAAAAAAATTATTGTCAAGTGCTTATTTAGGTTCATACTACTGAGGTATATTAACATTTTTAGAAATTTCTTTTTAGAAAATTTCCTCCAGTTCTTCTACCCCTTCTTCTATATTGGAGAGATCTTAAAAATTATTTATATTAAAATAATATTTTCAGATGTCTTTAACTCTAAAAATGTAATCTTCCTAATCATTCATAATTTGGATGATTCTGTCAAATAAATTTATGCAGATGAGGGGTGTGGAGCCAAGCATGTTTTGTTGAGCCTGATGTCATGTTTAGATATAGACAACTTTGAAAATAAAGTTTGTCTAAAAAAGGGTTTAGCCTTTTCTATATTTCTGATGACATAATAAAATATTCCACTCCTGTACAAACAGTCAGATATTCATTCTTCACTGGCTCAGAACGTGTTTTCTCATTCTTCCCAAGCTATCATATTGTGGAATACACTACTCCCTCTTACAGAATCCATGGTGAATTCTTGTACTACCTATAGAGAAAACTTTTTTTTTTTCATGTAAAATGTTTTCGTTGTCTTACATAGAGTATATGATAGAAGTGAAGAGATTAATCTCAGTAGAAAACCAGTTTGTTAATGTAAGCAAACTTTGCCTAACAACTTCATAATAAGCAGACGGCAAAATTAACTTCTCCCATTGACTGAAATTTATGCTAAATGAGTCTGTGTAAAGCAACCAAATTTTCTTAAACTGTAGGCCTGGGCTGCATTATTGATACTAGGAGAATTTCCAAGAATGGAAAGCCAATAGCCAGATGGATGTGAACTATGCAACCAGTTTATGTGGGCTTAAGTGTACAACTAGGACAGAGGGTGCAACCACAGGGTGGTGAAAGAATATCTATCTATCTATCTATCTATCTATCTATCTATCTATCTATCTATCATCTATCTATCTTTCTATCTTTCTATTATCTATCATCTATCTAATCTATCTATAATCTCCATTAGAAAAAAAATCTTAAATGTAAAGTATACATTTGGCCAACAATTCTATATTGGAAGCCCTAAGATAGGGACACTGACAAAACTCTAATCCAAGCTAGGGAGACATTTATTTCCAAAAGTTCTGTTCTAAATGAGGCAGGCATTTTGTGTGGCATTATAAATTTGAGAACAACAGAGGGGACATTGGTGAGGAGTATGAGTAATGACCAGATGCTGAGGCCAGAAACTCAGTATTCCCAGCATATCAGAGGGAACTGAGTCTATAGCCAGTCTATCCAGCAGAGACACTGCACAGCATTAGTGTAGGTTAAGAAGGTTCAGCAGGATGCCCTCACAGGCACCTGGGGTTTTGAATACCTTTAAAAACATATTTATCAAGCATGACAGCTGTGAACTATTGCCAAATTCCACTTGCTAAGAAAAGAACTATTAATACATATTTGGCTAGTTCCTGTAATGATTGAGGTTTACTCTACACATATGCATAGATCATTCTTGGAATTGGGTCTAAAAAGCCGTAACTAATATTGAGAGGTATGGAGGATCTGGAGTACAGAATAGAGAGTGGTAAAGAGTGGCCAGCTTCCCTCCTACGGTATGCTGATGGAAAGAACATAAATTCCTTCTTATAGTTTATAACTCCAGGCCTTAAGGAATCTGTGAGCAAAAATCAAATATTATTTATAAATAGTCATTACCTTGTTATGAATCAAACTATGATCAGTGCATTCATTATGGAGTTTCATTAAATTATGCCACCAACAATGTGAAGTAGGTATTACCAGTTTTCATAATGAAAAAAATAAAGAAGTATGGTATCTTTTGTCTGATTCCAAGTTCTGTCTTCCTCTTATACATATTTTATTTTAGAGACATTCTTTTTATATCCCCCATTCACACAAAACATCAGTGTAAATTAACTTCAGAAATAACTCTTGGTAACATAGAGTAATCCATGGTAATTAGGCAAATTAAGCTCAAACAAAGGTCATATATTATTACATATCGATACCCTCAGGAAAGATAATTTCTGAGACTACTTCCATAAACCTTGCCAATGATAGTATATATCATTGCAGAATATGATAGCATGATGCCGTTTATGTGATTCCATGTAGATCATAAATAAGTTAGATGAAGTAAGTTGTATATTTACCAGTTAACTCTATCCTCTTAGATGAAAGAACAGCAGTCATAGTCTCGTAAATCATTATAGCTGCTTGTGCTGCTGTGTTTTTCATAACTCTAACGACAGGTCTTCATCCGGCACTAACACTTAGCAGACCATAGCAATATCACTTCTGTGCTCTGTTTAATGTCCAAACATTAAAATTTTATGAATGACTGCAAATAGATAACAAGTGCCAAGACAGGCCCCAGTTGCTATTGTTCAGCAGTGTTTGCTCTGCAGCAGTTTTCTGAGCTCTGCAAACACATCTTCCATCTGGCAGCTGGCTATGTTTTCAATATTTTTCTCTGTATAAAGAAAGTCCATAGACGATGCCGTTTTATACATTTTGCTTTTCAGCCTATGTGAATAGCCTAACAAAATCTTCTGAGGAAGTTCTAGTGACTGATATTATTGATGAAGTACAGAAAAATTATGGGTATATATTTAACAGAATTCATTAAAAAGAGCCTTGAAAGCAATGCATATATTGGTTGACAAATTATTTCTTATTCTTCTTATTAATGGTGCATAGTCATCCTTTGTCTTTCCCAGTCTTGTAGTTCAGGCATCACTGGTGACCCTGTATCTCCAAAACCAACCTACAGTCAAGTTGTGCAAGGCAACCATGTCTTTCTCTTTTTCATCATTTACTCAGATATGGAATTTATATTGCTTCTTGCAGTTTCAGCATACAGCGTATCCCGGATGAAATTCCAGTTCATTTGAACTATTTGAATTGCAATTTATCCCATCCTTGGTCACATACCACATTGACTCACTTCATAGATGAGATTCTGCTTTAGATTTTCCATTAATCCAGTCTATTTGTTTATGTTATTTGTCACCTGGCTGTTTCATTCAAGATGAACTTCCCCTGCCCCCCACAAATCCCTGTGTGCATATCTATTATAATTGATTTAAATAGCTCTTTTGATAATGTTTTAAAAAGAGGTGGATTAATTTACTAAGAATAGCATGAACCTGATTGTCAAAACCTTGGTCTTGATCTAGCTTTATCTCTAAAATGAGTTTGTCTGAGACAGCCACCTAGTTTGTACTTTTGATCTGAATTTTCACATCTGTAAAATAAGGAAGATGAATATTCAAAGTCTGTTTGAACAAGGCAGAGACATTTAGCTACTCAGTTACTGCCCACCAAAGAGTGAAAGAGTGGTCCTGTTACATCTGAGAAGATTGTCCTTCTTTACTCCTGCAGGCAGATTCACAAAGGAAGAGCATTATACAATGAAAGAGAAAACAAATACTGCCTAGTTAGATAAGCTGAATTTAATTGCATGATGGCTGGATGCCCTAAATTCTGTGTTAATGAGATTAGGTCATTCCTAAGGTGCTCTTCAGTTCCAAGTAAATCAATAATTTACTTACTTTTGTCAGAAAAACATGAAATCAGTTAAATAATTAATTGATATAGTTTATGAATTTAAAGAAATAGCTTTATAATCATGCTGGCTTTCATGAAATTAACACAATTGTTAATATGCAGTCTCTGGTTTTTATACAATTCTGACTTCAAAGTTCTGTTATGGTACTCACAATTCCTGTTGGAGAATAAAGAGAATCTACAGCTAAATATATTATAGTAAATGAATAAAAAAACTTTTCAATGCATAGGAAACATTAATTTTGGCCTGAAATATTGAAAGCATAGAGGGAGTAAATAAGGCATTAGTTTTGGGGGACAAAAAATTTAAAAAGTGGAAGAAACATAATAAGATAATACAACTATTTTTCATCTTGACTAGGTCCTTCTTGTAATTCGAAAGAACTCGTAGAAAAGGATTTTGAGTGAACGTTGAATCAACCTGAGTTCATCAGGTACTTATACTACTACAAATGGAATTTGCATGTTTATTTTAAGAAATCACTTTATCCATCAGTGTTAACTTTTCCAATAGAGAAGTGTTACAGGGTCTAATCTTTTAAAAATTTTCATTATGGAAAATACTAAAATATATGAAGAAAAATAATCTACTTCTAACCATAGTGAGTATTACTATTTGGAGATTTCATTATTTTATCATAATAGTGATAGCTAACATAGGTTTTACAATATGCAAGACATTCTTCTAAGTGCTTTATATCCATGGGTCTTGACTCATTTATTCCTTACAGTAAATATGAGGTAGCTGCTTTTATTCTTCTTATTTTATGTGTGAGGAAATTGAAGTACTCAAAGTTAAGTAAAATGAAAATAATAAAAGTACCTATCTTACCTATCTCCTAGTAAATATACTAATGACATGCCTGCTGGCAAATCCATAGATGGTATTTGCTAGCAGGAGAGTCTTTATTATTAAATGCTTTTAGTAGGGCATACTCACTATCAAGAATTGTTTATGAAAAAATAAACAAATTCATGGGGAATAGATCCATAGACTATGCCATCTATGCTATGTAAATATTTGAGTATGAAATTGAAATATTTCATAAAGGAAACAGCTCTCTTTTTTGCAAGTGAGGTGACTACACTATTCTTAGAGGCACCGCGTGATAAGATGGCACCTAGGAAAGTGTATTGTAATTTCAAACCTCTTCCTGCTCCTTGAAATCACTTGTATACTTGAAATTGTTATCTTCATATTGAGTAATATCTTTGATTCATTTGAGTCTGAGTTAACAATTCCATTCTTTGTGTATAATATCTAATTTTTTAAAGACTTTTCATACTTAAGACCTATTGGGAGACAATTCTCCATCAGTCTCTCACATATATCTACATCTTATAAACAGTCACTTATTTCTTTTGTTCACACCAAATTTTCACAGATGATTGTGTGGCAAACAATTTTGGAAGAATGAAATAATAATATCCCCTTCTAGTGCAATAGGCGGACATAAACTTACTATACAGGATGAAATAGTTAGATTTGGGTTCCTCTGTTGCATTACAATCCATGGCATATCCTAGCCTTCACTTTACTCTGTGGAAATTAGAGGACTTGGGGAACTGGCACAAGAAATAAATGATACTGTGACTATTGGAGTCTCATATCTTCTGACAACCTCCATAGAACTATTGTAGGCTAAAATTTTATTTTGCAAAGAAGGTAAAATCTCAGATGCTTCACTGTTCTTGACAAGGTTAAATTTCTCTTCAGAAAGGTGACATCAATTTACTATGTCACCAACAGTGGATAAGACTGTCTATACATTCACTTTTGATATTACTGGTTATTATCATAAAAGTAAAGATAACACTGTTAACTGTTAATTTACAGTTTAAAGAAAATGTTTCTTTTTTTGGAATATGCATATATTAATAATAACTTGAGATATTGCAGTGTTATAGTTGCCTTTATTTATTATTTATTTATTTATTGCCTTTATTTATTTACTCCCAAATGGACTCTCAAATTCCATAGTACAGAGACAGTGTTTAATGCATTCTATATTAAGTAATCAAAATATTTATTAAATTTAATTAAGAAAAGGATGTGTTACTTTATGAGCTGCCATAACCTTTGCTGGCTCTGACACTTTATATTTTAGATGAACTATTCCTTTGTTATTTAATTTTCTTGAAGTCTTAATATTTCCTAAAAAAACTTGCTATTTTTTGGAGAGTCATTTCCCTTTACCAATTTGCTCTTCTCCTTTTTAGTAACTTTTCTTTTTGGCTGTTACTTGAAGCAAACCTTTGTTTCTAATGTGACAAAAGAGGAAATTGACCATTTATAAATCCTTCACCCTGATAGCTCTAAAAAATAAATCTTACATTTTCTAGATACCTGTTTCTTGAAACCTAACAAACATTAGTCTTCAATTTTACACACTCATCTTCTTATCTAGCATCTGTCTCTTCCATTAGCATTGATGTTTTTTTGTTTATTCTTTTGGAAAAATTTACTTCCCTAGCCTTTGCATGGAGAAATTTTATTTGCTTCCCTGATTTTTGTCCTAGGCAGAGAGTTGAAAGCTTTTTTTCCTGTAGGGTGATATTCTGAAATTCTAAATCACATATACCAGATTAGTGTGGGTTTTTAAATCTCATTTCAAAAAATAAATATTACAATTATATTTTTTAAATGACTAAAATTATCTATATGCATGCCTGTATATGTTTTCAAACATATTTACATTTTTAATGATAATGTAAGTTAGTACAAACTTGCAGGACAAGTTAACCATTTACATTAACAACCTTACAAAATGAGCATTTGCATGTCTTGTCATGAACTATCCTAAGGGTATCATCTACAACGTAGTAAAACACAAAAGCTTTTGGTTGAAGATGGTAATTGCCACATTATTTCCAGAGACTACAATATTTAGAAACCTTAAACATCTATTATTAAGAAAGCAAAATAGCTTAAAAATATTTAGAAAAATCTTAATTAACTTAAAAATATATGTGCAATAACATTTAGCAAAAAAGCAGACATTTTGAAGACACTACTTTAAAATACTTCTACACAGCCAGGCTCGGTGGCTTAGCCTGTAATCCCGCACCTTGAGAGGCTGAGGTGAGTGGGTTGCCTGAGCCCACGGGTTCGAGACCCGCCTGGGCAACTTGGTGAGACCTCATCTCTGCAATAAATCAAAAATTAGCGAGGCGTGGTAGCGCACGTCTGTAGTTCCAGCTACTTGGAAGGCTGAGGCAGAAGGATCGCCGGAGCCCGGCAGGTCGAGGCTGCAGTGGCTGGGAGCAGCTACTGCACTCCAGTCTGAGCGACAGAGTGAGACTCCAACTCAAATAAATAAATAAATAAATAAAATACTTCTACACTGCTGGTGGGAATGCAAACTAGTGCAACCTCTTTGGAAGACAGTGTGGCGGTTTCTGAAAGAACTAGAAATTGATCTTCCATATGACCCAGCAACTCCCCTATTGGGAGGAACTCAAATCATTTGACACAAAAGATACCTGCATACGAATGTTTATTGCAGCTCTATTCACAATAGCAAACTCATCGAACCAACTATGCTGCCCATTGAAACTGGACTATATATAAAAAAAAGGTGGTGCATATACACGATGGAATATTATGCAGCCATAAAAAAGGACGAACATATGGACTTTGCAGCAACTTGGATGAGTTTAGAGTCAATCATACTCAGTGATCTATCATAGAAGCAAAGAATGGAGTACCATATGATCTCACTCATAAGTGAACCCTGAACAATTATCATAATACTATAAGAAAGGGATTGTCAATAGTGGGAAACTGTCAGGGGAGCGGGAGTGGGATTGGCAGTTGAGAGAAACTACTAGGGGAAGGAGGGACACACCTCATCAACAAGGGTACCTGTATAATCAACGTTTGTATACCTAACTTAGAATTGTACTCCACATCTTTAAAATAAAATTAAAAAAATAAAGGTACCTGATTTCAAACCACACAAAGTGGGGACCAAAGGGAGGCAGAAACTTTACCTATATAATGACCACTTATATCCCTAATACTGAATTGTACCCCACACCTTTAAAATAAAATAATTTTAAAAAATGCTCTCAGCGATTGTACTGGAGGAACAAAACTATTTTAATTTTCAAAAATTTAACCGTTATACTTACTTACACTTAATTTGCTTCTCTGTAAAATTGGAATAGCTGTCTGAGAAATTTTTTTCCAAGATTTAGTAAAGCAGTAGGTTTAATTTGTTTATGATTGTCTTTTTGCATGGTAAAGTGTGACATTAGAAATAGTTGTTATTATTACATAGATCAATTATTACTTCATCTATTTAAAAATTTCTGGTATAGACCAAAAGCTAATATTGTGCTTGGCATTAACCAATTCTCATAGTCCTCAGCATATTTTCTAAATTCAGAAACTGAGACTCAGATAAATAAGCTCTTCCAAAATTCTTCTGAACTTGAGAAAGTATTCAGGATGTAAATGCAAGTCTTACAGTATATGCTTTTAATTACTCTGTAGGACTACTCCTTAGACATCACAAATAAAATTAGAGGAAAGTGTAAAAATAAAACACTTTCAATTTCTCTGCATACTACTTTCTACCATTCTAGTGGCACAGATATGTGTGTTTATATTTTCAAGAATAAAATTATTTTAATTCATTCCAATGTGTACATGTTTTTCATAGACAGTCCTGCCTTAGGGTCATCCCAGAAAGATGAATACTTGCTATTCTTCAAATACTCAGATTGTTAAAGAAAAATAATTTAAAAATAACATTAAACCAAAATATTATATCCTATAATGACAACACTGAATTCTAACCACTAGACCACCAGGGATTATATCCTATAATAATACCCCTTTAGTTAATAGTTTTCTGATCTTATCATAACATATATTCACTAAGCATATTCCTTGGATTCAGTGAGACAAAATTGGACTAGAGTGGTATGTCTACATAGATAAGTAAAAAGTTTGATATTTGTTATATTTCCAAAACAAATACCATTTCAGATTAATAAAGGACATTTAGTCTTTTGAAAAGTATAAGTACTTGGAGGATTGCATTAAACTGAGAATAAGAATGTTTAGGTTTATCATATCAATCATGCACATGAGGAGATGCTTCTAAAGTAATTTTAAAGCTATTATGTTTCTTCAAGACAATTTCATTTGCTAGTTTAAGTAGTTTCCATAATATTGTGCAGTTATTACATACTTGAGAATATGAAGTTAAAAACAGACACACCTTTCAAGGCCTATATTAGGCCTTTAAAATATAGTCTCATTTAATATTCACGACAACTCTATTATATACATTTTATTATATTTATTTTCCATTAGGAAACTGATGTTAGTCAAGGAAACAGGTGCATATTTCTATGTCTTGCTTTTTAAATATTTCTCAACATTATATTTGTAAATTTATCCAGGTAAGATATAGTTTAGGTATATTCATTTTTAAATGCTCTATCCTATTTCATCATATGAATAGATCACAATTTTTAGCTCTGTCTGTGGAATTGTTTCCAGTGTTTTCTTATAAATATTCTTGTGCATGTCTTCTTGACAACCATAGAAGCGTTTCTCTAGGAGATATACCTAAAATTTAAATTATATTGAATATCCACATTTTAAAACTCTACTAGGTAATGCTGAAGAGCCTTCCAAGGTGGTTTACAGACTAAAGTCTTAGTAGCAATGTATGACAGTCCTCATAGCAACAAATCTTCACTTCTTTGCATAGACTTGTAACACTGTTACCAATGAAATTAGTATAATATTTTACCATGTTTTAGATTTGTGTCTTCATATTTAGCAATGACATCTTTTATATTTATTAGTCATTTACATTTTATTTGCAAAATATATGTATTTTTAAATTCTTGACCCACCCACCTCCTCTTTTTATGTAGATTATTTGTTTTCCTTTTGATTTCCTTTCTTATATAAATAAATACAATTTAACAAAAAATACTTTTTTTTTTTTTTGAGTTGGAGTCTCACTCTGTCACCCAGACTGGAGTGCAGTGGCCACTCCCGGCCACCGCAGCCACGACCTGCTGGGCTCTGGCGATCCTTCCGCCTCAGCCTTCCGAGTAGCCGGAATTACAGGCCTGCGCTACCATGCCCGACTGATTTTTTTATTTTATTGTAGAGATGAGGTCTCGCCAAGTTGCCCAGGCGGCTCTCGAACCTGCTGGCTCAGGCAGTCCACTCACATCAGCCTCCCAAAGCCCAGGATTACAGGCTGAGCCACTGAGCCCGGCTCAAAAAATACTTTTTAAGCAATAATAATAACTAACTTATGAGACTGCAAAAAGGAGAAATAAAATATTGGTCTTTAAAAAAATAGGAGAATGCTGAACAAAATTATAGCTTCCAAGAACCTCATATACATATTGGCCATTATTCTTCTATCAGTAATGGTTGTAATTATTGCCTCCTACTTTGGGGTTGTCCCCTGATGTGTTATTTTAATAATAGCAAGTTTTAAATTTCTCTAGTTAAAATTTATGAATTGATTATATTTATGTTTTTATAATAAATCCTTTCCTACATCAAAGTCATAAAAAATTTATTATGCTTTTCTCATGAAGTTTGAAAAACTTGTTTTTGTGTTTGGAATAAAGTTATAAATATATTTCATTTTTTCTTGTGTTAATTACATATTTGTGATAACATACTGAGTACTGCATCTTTTCACCTAAGATTTGCAATGCCAGTTATATTACACATTGTGTTTTCACAAATGCATTGATGTGTTTCTGGGATCTTCTATAGGCCTGCTTACCTATTCCCAAGATGAGTCTATAAAATATTGCCTTTCTTACTATAGCAAAGTGAGTTTTAATATCTGATAGCATGAATTCTTCACATTGTTCTTCTTGAGTAGTGTCTTGGACTTTTGCTCTTTAATATAATTTTTAGGTATCTTCAGTCAAACATGAGTATCTAACACACCAGTTCATATTTTTGGGAAAAAAAATTACTTTTTTCACTGATCTGAGTGCTTCTTTTAAACAAAATATTAAAAAGTCACATCCACATATGGGTTAGTCTGTCTTTGGACTCTATTTTTTTTTTTCATTTGTCTATTGTTTAAACTTAACTTTATGAGTTATCACTATCAGTTAAAGCGAGTTCTTTCATCTGGTCTTTCTTAAAGATTGTTGCCCTAGTTAGAGCTTTTCAGAAGCAGATTAGAAAACTGGTAAAAGAGAGAGGAAAACAGGACAGGATAGAATGGGGAAGAAGAGCAATATCAGGCAAAGTTGCACAGAGGATAGCTTCGATTTGAGCCCACATGGTAAAACCCTGCACGAAACTTATTATTATTTTTTTATAAAGATGTGGGGTAAAATTCAGGGTTAGGTATACAAACATTGATTATGCAGGTACCCTTGTTGATGAGGTATGCCCCTCCCTCCCCTAGTAGTTTCCCTCAACTGCCATTCCAACCCCCCCAGTGTATCATATGTTTTCACTCATAAGGGGAACTTGAACAGTTATTATAATACTATAAATATTATAGTATATAATATAATATAATATTATAGTATTGTAATATTATAGTATTATAATATTATAGTATTATAATAACTGTTCAAGGTCCCCTTATGAGTGAAAACATATGATACACTGTTTTTTGTTTCTGTGATAAATCACTGAGTGTGATCAACTTTAAATCTATCCAAGTTGCTGTGAAATCCATATGTTTGTCCTTATTTATTGCTGCATAATATTCCATTGTGTATATGTATCAGAATTTTTTATCCAGTCCAGCTTCAATGGGCAACATGGCTGGTTCCATATTTTTGCTATTGTGAATAGAGCTGCAGCAAACATACATGTGCAGGTATCTATTTTGCAGAATGATTTGAATTCCTCCGGGTATATTCCCAATAGGGGAATTGCTGGGTCATATGGAAGGTCAATTTCCAGTTCTTTCAGAAATTGCCACACTGTCTTCCAAAGAGGTTGCACTAGTTTGCATTCCCACCAGCAGTGTAGAAGTGTTCCTTTCTCTCCACATCTTCACCAGCATCTGTTGTTGTTTGTTTTATTAATGATGGCCATTCTCACTGGAGTTAGGTGGTATCTCAATGTGGTTTTTATTTGCATTTCTCTGATTATGAATGAGGCTGAGCACTTTTTCATGTGTCTGTTGGCTGCCCATATATCTTCTTTTGAGAAGTGTCTATTCATGTCTTTTGCCCACTTTTTAATGGGACTGTTTATTTTTTTACTTTCAGCATGTTTGAATTCATTGTAGTTCCTAGATGTTAGACCTTTGTCAGATAAACAGTTGGCAAACATTTTTTTCCCATTCTGTGGGCTGTCTCTCTGCTCTCTTGATGGTGTCTTCTGCTTTGCAGAAGCTCATTATTTTGATGAGGTCCCACTTGTCTATCTTATTTCTTAAGGTATGAGCATTTAGGGTTCTGTATAGGAATTGGTTGCCAGTTCCAATTTCCATAAGGGTGTCTTCTACGTTTTCTAAGATTCTTATAGTTTGAGGTTGTACATTTAGGTCTTTGATCCATTTAGAGTTAATTTTTGTGTGTGGTGATAGGTAGGGGTCCTGTTTTAATCTTCCGCATGTGATCAGCTAGTTTTCCCAGCATCATTTACTGAATAGGTTCTCCTCTCCTCAGTAGTTGTTGGGGACTTTGTCAAAGATGAGTTGGTTGAGAAATTGAGGCAATGCTTCTGGAATCTCTATTCTGTTCCACTGGTTGCTATGCCTGTTCTTGTACCAATACCAGGCTGTTTCAATTACTTTAGTCCTATAGTAAAGTTTGAAGTCTGTAAGTGTGATATCTCCTGCATTGTTTCTTTTGCTAAGGATTGTTTTGGTTATTTGTGGTTGTTTATGTTTCCATATGAATTTCTGTATTGTTATTTCCATGTCTGAGAAGAATGATGTTGGTAATTTAATGGGTATTGCGTTGAACCTGTAGATTGCTTTTGGTAGGATGGACATCTTGACAATGTTGATACTTCCTATCCATAAGCATGGAATATTTTTCCATTTGTTTGTGTCTTCTTGGATTTCTTTGAGCAGTGTTTTGTAGTTCTCATTGTAAAGGTTTCACTTCTCTGGTTAGGAAGATGCCAAGGTATTTAATTTTTTTGTGGCTATTGTGAATGGGATCGTGCTTTTAATTTGAGTCTCTGCCTGCTTGTTGTGGGTGTATAGGAATGCAACTGTCTTTTGCACATTTATTTTGTTCCCTGAGATTTTGCAAAAGTCCTTTATCAGTGCAAGCAGGTTTTTGACAGATTCTCTTGACTTTTCAGGGTATAGGATTATTTCATCAGCAAAGAAGGATAACTCGACTCCTCTTTTCCTATTTGGATACCCCTAATTTTCTTCTCTTGTCTGATTGCTCTTCCAACACAATGTTGAACAAGAGGAGTGAGAGTGGGAAGCTTTGTCTTGTTCCAGTTTTCAGGGGAAATGTTTCCAGTTTCTGTTCATTTAACAATATGTTCGCTGTGGTTATATCATAAATGGCACTTACTATTTTGAGGTATGTTCTGAAACTTATTCTTTAGAGTATTCTGGACCCAGGACACGGAACAAGATTGCATTATGACTTGTATGAACCCTAGGCATTTTTCCTTTCATGAGTTCCTTTTTCTATTAACATTTATTTATATGTATATGTTATGACTGCATTGGTAGAAATATTAATACAATTCAAATGGGATTTATTATTATATAGGATAGATAGATAGATGATAGGTATGTATTATATGTTGTCTATTTTTAAATAAACTAAAATGAAGGTATTTGTTGGCCCCTAAAAGTATTGTAGGTCCTAAGCACTGTTCCTACTCTTGTAAGGAGGCTGGGCTTTCAAGTTCTCCTACTCTGTACATCGCTTAATGGCCACCCCAAATCTCTTCTCTGAACATAGGGAAAAGGACAGTCTTTCCATTAAATAATTGCAGGTGCTGGCTATTAGAAGTGAAAGGGGACTTAAGGTACCAAATATTTCATAGAAATAAATAATAAAAGAATCCTGGGGGCCCTAGTGACAACCAATAAATAGTCTTGGCTATTCTTGGCTCTTTACATTTCCATATAAAATTAGAATCTGCTAGACAAGTTTTATGAATTCTTATTGGCATTTTATTAATTAAAAATGCTTTCTTTCTTTAGACCAATTTGGACAAAAGGAACTTCTTCAAAGTCATGAAAAAATTGCGTATCTCTATTTATTTAAGTCTCAAATAAAGTTTTATGATTTTTCCCAAAGATAGTTCGATACTTTTTATGAGATATATTCCTAAATATTCAGTATTTTATCCTATTGTAAATAAACTATATTAAAATATTTATTTTGTGCTTGTTTCCAGTAGATAGATTGTAATTAGATTGTTTAAAATTGAGTTTGTTACCAAACTTACTACATTATCTTTATTTATTTATTTATTTTTGAGTTGGAGTCTCACTCTGTCACCCAGACTGGAGTGCAATGGCCGCTCCCGGCCACCACAGCCTCGACCTGCTGGGCTCTGGCGATCCTTCCGCCTCAGCCTTCCAAGTAGCTGGAACTACAGGCGTGCGCTACCACGCCCGGCTAGTTTTTGATTTATTGTAGAGATGAGGTCTTGCCAAGTTGCCCAGGCGGGTCTTGAACCTGTGGGCTCAGGCAATCCATTCACCTCAGCCTCCCAAAGTGTGGGATTACAGGCTGAAACACCGAGCCTGGCTACTACATTATCTTATTACTAGATCTTTTAGATTGTTATTCTACATAATTCTATCATCTGAGAAGGACAATTTTGTCTACTCCTTTCCAGGTTTTATGACCTTTATTTCTTTTTCTTGTCTAGTTCCACTCCCAAGAACCTCCAGAACAATGTTGTATAGAACTGGCAATAAAAAAATAACTTTTTATCTCCAATTTTAAAGAAGGTTTTCATCATAATACTGTTAAGAATAATGTAGTTTTTTAAAAAGACATCTGTTATCAGATTAAGAGAACCCATCCTCTTCAGAATTAGCTTGAGTTTTCTAAGTTTGTCTTTATCCCATTAAAAATATCTAATTTTATGATTGTCATATACATTTTCAACTTAGTCATGTTATTAAACTATTATCAATTTTATTACAGAATTTGATGTGCTAATATTTTGTTAATTTTTAATAAGTATTTATAAGTGAGATTTATAATTTTATACTTTCTTTTATTGTCTTTTTCAGGTTTTGGTATTTAAAGTCATACTAAATGCATTAAATATCTTGGGATATAGCACTCTAGTTTTTCTGTCATCTAAGACTTATTGAGTATGATTGAAATAATTTCTTTCTTGAAATTTGATGGGTCTCACCAGTGAAGCCTTCTAGGCTTAAAATTTTCTTTTAAAAATCTATTTGTTTATTTATTTAGTATCTTTAATACCATAGAACTATCAAGGTTTTTAATTTCTTCTTGTGTCTGCTTTGGTAACATAATTCTCAATGATAGTGGCTATTAATACATTTTTAAACTTATTGAAATAAATATGCTTATAGAAGTCGCTTATTGGTTTCAGTCATTTAATGCTTTAATTATTTTCATTTTTTTTGGAAAGTGTCATTAAAAATTTAATAATTTTAATAGTCTTTAAAAGGATCTAAGTTTTTATTTTTAAACCCTATTTTATATTTTTTACTTTATTTATGATATTATCTTATTTCCTTTCCCTTACTTTATTTGACTTTATTTTACTATTTTTGAATTCATAATTTATTAATTTTAATTTTTCCTCTAATAAATATTTTCAAAACAAGGAAGAGAGAATTAAGATGGCTAACATGAGGGAGCTAGAGTGTATTTCACCTATGGAACAAACCATAGGTGACAGAGTACACACCTCATGACTTAGCAAAGAAGTGATAGTAACCACATAGTTCAAAGAATACAAAAATCAATGGACCTGGTCTGGGATTAGCCAGACTCTCCTCCGGATCATGACACAGATCACCAGCCACTTTTGGATGCAGTAGGGAAGGTGAGTGAGGGGAATTCAGAAGTTCTGTGCTCCTACTGTGAATTTGGAGAGATCCCTGAGACTTGCAGGACTCTAATACCCCAAGGGCAATTGCCTTACTCACAGCCATGCTCTGCCAAAACCATTCCAGCCACTAGGAGCTCAACCCTTGCTGGTGGCTGCTTTCTAGCTGATTAGAGAAGGGATGGGCCTCAAAAGCAAACTTCTCTTTGGCAGACAATTTCAGGCTGGGGTGGGGTGCTTTGAGAACACTAGAGGCCCTAAAACGGATTGCGCTTTGACATTTCAAATCACAACCAACCTGAGGATAAAGTGAGAAGCTGCACAGGATGTGTTGCCATGGCATCCTCACACTCCCCAGGTAAACTTTTCTATGCCTGCCTGCCCTGCTTGGCAGCCTCATCACAATGATTTGGGATTCCCTCCTAACCCCGATTGGGATGATCAGGAGTGCTCACAGGTGGAGTGCTTGAGCTTCTTTCCCCATAGCATTCCCCTCAAGGGCTCAGAACAATCAGAGAAATTGGGTGTTCCCTGGAACCCCACCCTCCACCTAGGTTGACTGGATACCTTCTTGAGGCAATGAATGCCAAGGAGAAAACCCATAGTTACCATTGCAGCTGCTTCTCTGCCACAAGCACTAACTTCTGGCCAGAGGTCGACAACACAGCCATCACACTTAATGTAATACCTCAGCTTTGGGGAAGTCCTGATCCCAAACCCCAACTAACAAGACTTTCCAAGACACTCTAGCCACTCAGGACAGCAAGATCCAGTGCAGGTGCTCAATAAAGGATTGTCACAGCTGGCAATTGAAAAATCTCACCACCTCAAGGCTACATATACCAAGAGAACCTTATAGTGCCTACATCAGTCCCTTGCCAACCTCATATAAGAAGAAATAGTCTGTCCAAATGAGAAGAAACAGAAAAATAATTCTGACACTATGAAATAACAGAGATCTCCAACACCCCCAAAAGACCACACTAACCCCTCAGCAATGAACCCTAACCAAAATGAAATATTTGAAATTCCAGACATAGAAAAGGTTAATCATAACATTGTTCAATGAGCTTCAGAAGAAAGTTGAAAACTAACGTTAAAAAAAAAAAAGTATTCAGGACATGAATGAAAAATTCTTCAAAGAGATTCAAAGAGATAGACACCTGGAAAAAAAAGTTGAAAGCCAAGAAATAAAATAATCATTTAGGGAAGAACAAAATTCAATGAAAAGATTGAACAGTAGACTAGAACAAGCAGAAGAAAGCATCTTGAATTAACGCAATCATGCAACAATAAAGAAAAAAGATTCAAGAGAATGGATGAAAGCCTCCAAGATACGTGGGATTATGTAAAACATCCAAACATAAAAATCACAGGTGTTCCTGTGGAAAAAGAGAAAGCACCAGATTTGGAAAACCTTTTTAAGAGAATAATGGAGGAATGGTCTTGCCAGAGATTTAAATGTCCAGATACAAGAAGCTCAAAGAACTCCAGAAGTTTCATTGCAAAAAGGACATCTCCAAGGAGTGTAATTATCCAGTTATGCAAAGCTAATGAGAAGGAAAGAATTTTAAGGACAGTGAGACAAAAGCATCAAATGACTTACAAAGGTAAAACTATTGGACTAATAGCAGACTTCTCAGAAAAACTCTAGAAGCCAGAAGGGATCGGAGCCTCATCTTTAGTCTCCTCAAATAGAGTAACAGTCAACCAAGGATTTTGCATCCCACAAAACTAAGTTTCATGAATGAAGGAGATATGAAGTCTTTTTCAGGCAAGTAAACACTGAAGGAATTTGTCATCACTAAACTGACTCTGCAAGAAATAGTCAAAGAAATTCTAAATACAGAAACAAAAGGTTGAAATATATCAGTAGAAAAATACTGGAAATCTTAAAGCTTAAAGGACTGAAGGAACCACCAACACAATTGAGGAAAAAAATAAATAGAGCAACCAGTATAATGAATGGAATAGTATCTTATATATTATTGCTTACTCTGAATGTAAATGGCCCCAATGCCCCATTAAAAAATGTAGATTGACAGAATGAATATAAAAAACAAAAGCCACATATCTACTGCCTACAAGAAATGTACTTAACACATGAACACTTCTACAGACTCAAGGTAAAAGGGTGGAAAAAATATTCCATGCAAAGGAAAACCAAAAGTGAGCAGGAGTAGGCATTCTCAGATAAAACAGACTTTTAATTAGCAACAGTAAAAAAAAAAAAAGAAAAAGAAAAAGATGATTATTATATATTGATAAAAAGTCAACTCAACAAGAAGATAACAATTTTAAATATATGTGCACCTAACACCAGAGGCACCAGCTTCATAAAACAAATTCTTGTGTAACTAAACAAAGAAATAGACAGCAATACAATAATAGTGGAAGACTTCAATATGCCACTGACACCAATAGATGATCATCAAGGCAGAAAGTCAACAAAGAAATATTGGAATTATACCAGACCTTAGAGCAAACGGAGCTAACAGACATCTGTAGAACATCCTACCCCAAACTACAAAATACATGTTTTTCTCATCAGCATATGGAGCTTTTTCCAAGATAGAATATATGATAGGACATAGATAAAGTCTTAATAAATTCAAAAAAATTGAAATCATATTAAGTGCCTTCTCAGAGCACAGTGAAATAAAACCATAAATTAACTCCAAGAAGAACTTACAAAACTAAACCAAAACATGAAAAATTAAACAATCTATTCTGGAATGATCTTTGGGTTAACAATGAAATCAAGATGGAAATTTTAGAAATTCCTTGAAACAAATGACAACAATGAAACAAGTTAACAAAACCACTGAGACACAGTCAAAGCTGTGCTCAGAGGAAAATTTATAATGCTCAGGTCTACATTAATAAGACTGAAAGATCGTATATAAACAACCAAAGTCACATCTAAAGAAACTAGAAAAACATGAAAAAAATCAAACCCAAAGCTAGAGATAAAAAAGAAATAATGAAAATCAGAGCAAAACTAAATGAAATTGAAATGACAAAACAACAACAAAAAGCAAAGGATCAATGAAAGAAAATGTTGGTTCTTTGAAAAGAAAAATAAATTGACAGACCACTAGCTAGATTAATTCAGAAGACAGAAAACTCAAATTAGCTTAAACAGAGAAAAAAAATGAAGATATTACAGCTGATAAGACAGAAATTCAAAAGATCATCTGAGAATATTATGAATACCTCTATGAAAAAACAAAACACAACAAAAACACCCCAAACAACTGGACAATTAGAGGAAATGGATAATTTATTTGAAACATACAATTCCTAACTTTGAATCACAAAGAAATAAAAACGCTTAACAGACCAATAATTAACAGCAAAATTGAAACAGTAATTAAAATTTTCCCAGCAGCAACAGCAAAAACATCTAGGACCTGATGGACTCACAGCTGAATTCTACCAGACTTTCAAAGAACTGTTATCAGTTTTACTGAAGCTATTTCATAAGATTAAATAGGTGGAATTCTCCCTAACTCGTTTACAATGGCCAATATCACTCTGATACCAAAGTCAGGAAAACATACAACAAAAAAATCTACAAACTAATCTTTCTTATAAACATAGATACAAATAAGCCCTCAATGAATTATTAATTAATTTAGAGTTGGAGTCTCAGTCTTGTCACCCAGGCTGAAATGTAGTGGCACACTCACAGCCACCGCAGCTATGACCTGCTGGGCTTAAGCGATCCTTCCACCTCAGCCTTCCAAGTGACTGGAACTACAGATGAATGCCACCATCATGGGCTAATTTTTATGATTTATTGTAGAAACAGGGTCTCACCAAGTTGCCCAGGCTGTTCTTGAACCCCCAGGCTCAGGCAATCCTCTCACCTTGGCCTCCCAAAGTGCTGGGATTACAGGCTGAGCCACTGTGCCTGGACCCTCAACAAATTATTAGCAAATTGAATTCAACAACACATTAAAAAAAAATTCATGATGAACAAGTGGGCTTTATCTCAGGGGTGCAATGCTAATTCAACATACAAAAATCAATAAAGTTGATTCACTACATAAACAGAATTTAAAAAAATATATGATCATGTCAATGGATGCCAAAAAAGCATTTGATAAATCTATCATCCTTTCATAATAAAAACCCTCAGCAAAATAGGCATAGATGGAGCATTCCTCAAAATAATAAAAGCCATATATGACAAACCCATGACCAATGTCATTCTAAACAGTGAAAAACTTGTCATTTCCCCTCAGAACCGAAACAAAGCAAGGATGTTCACATTCACCACTTCTATTCAGCATATATCTGGAAGTCCTAGCCAGAGAAGTCAAGCAAGAGAAAGAAATAAAGTGTATCTAAATTGGAAAAGAAGAAATCAAACTACCTCTGTATGCTGATGATATGATCTTATACCTAGAGAATTCCAAAGACTCCTCCAAAAGACTCCTAGATGTGATAAATGAATTTGGTAATGCTTTGGGATACAAAATCAACTAGTACAATTCTGTAGCACTGTTATACACCAATAGCTACCAAGCTGAGAATCAAAAAGAACTCAATTCCATTTATAATTGCAGCTGAAAAGCTAAACTATATTTAACCAAGGAGGTGAAAAATCTCTACAAAAAGAACTACAAAACTGTGATGAAAGAAACTGTAGAGAACACAAACAAATGGAAAAATAGCCCATACTCATTAGTAGAAAGAATCAATATTGTTAAATGACCTTATTACCCCCAAATAATCTACAGATTCAGGGCAATCCCTATCAAACTACTGTGTCATTTTTCACAGGATTAGAAAAAATAATCCCTATCAAGCTACCAATGTCATTTTTCGCAGGATTAGAAAAAACAATTCTAGCATACATATGAAATCAAAGAAGAGCCAGAGTAACCAAAGCAATCCTAAGCAAAATGAATAAAGCTGGAAGCATCATATTACCTGACTTTAAATTATACTAAAAGGCTGTAGTGTACAATGTGCACAGGTTGGGTTGGTTGGTACACTTAAAGCCCAGACTTCATCACCACTATATAAATGCAACCAAAAACTATTTGTATTCCCTAAAGCTATTGAAATACATTTTTAAAAAATGAAGGAAATTACCAAAACAGCATGATACTGGTATAAGAGCAGGCACATGGACCAATGGAATGAATAGAGAATCCAGAAATAAATCCAAATACCTACAACCAAATGATTTTTGTCCAAGCAGACAATAAACATACACTACAAACATACATATTCAACATACAAACATAAAAACATGCATATTCAAAAAATGGTGTTGGGAAAATTGAATAGCTACATGCAGAAAAATGAATTGCGATCCTTATCTCTTTCCATGTACAAAAATTAATTCAAGATGAATTCAAGACTTAAATGTCAGATCTACAACCATAACAGTTCTAAAAAGAAAACCTAAAAAAAACAATTCTGGACATTGGCCTAGGCAAATAATTTATGGCTAAGACCCCAAAAGAAAATGCACAAAAACAAAAATAAATAAGTGGTACTTTATTAAACTAAAAAGCTTCTACACAGCAAAAGGAATAATCAACAGAGCAAACAGGAAACCTACTGAATGGGAGAAGATATTCACAAACTATATATCTGACAAAGGATTAATATCCAGAATCTATAAAGAACTCAAGAAGAAAGCAAATAATCCTATTAAAAAGAAGAAGAAAGCAAATAATCCCATTAAAAAGTGGGCAAATGACATGAACAGACATCTGTCAAAATAAGATATAGATAAGATATAAATATGGCCAATAAACATATGAAAAAATGCTCATTATCACTAATTGTCAGGAAAATGCAAGTTAAAACTTCAGTGAGGTGCCACCTTACACCAACTAGAATGGTCATTATTTAAAAAATCAAAAAACAGTAGATAATGGTGTAGATGTAGAGGGGTGCTTATACACTGGAGTGTAGATTAGTATATCCTCTTTGGAAATCGGTATAGAGATTTCTCAAAGAACTAAAAGTAAATCTACCATTTGATCCAACAATTCCACTACAAGGTAGATATCTACCTAAAGGAACAGCACTCACAAAAACAAAAACAAAAACAAAAAAACACCTGTACTCGCATGTTAATTACAGCATAACTCACAATTACAAAAATGTGGAATCAACTCAAATTCCCATCAACCAATCAGTGCAAACTAACTCCGGAACAGGAAACCAAGCACCACATGTTCTCAACTTGTAAGTGGAAGATAAACTAAGGATCTACAAAAGCACAGAGAATAGTATAATGAACATTGGAGACTCAGAAGGGCAGGGAAGTGGTAAAGGGACAAAAAATCACCTATCGAGCACAGTGTGCACAGGTGGCAGTTGGTTGGTACACATAAAGTCCAGACTTCTTCACAATTATACAAATGTAATAAAAAACTATTTGTACCCCCTAAAGCTATTGAAATGCATTTTTAAAAATGAAGGACATTACCAAAATAAAGCTTTGCATTTGCATCTTGCAAGTGTTTACTTTAATTACTAATTTAATATTATTCTAAGAATTTAATATGCAATTACAATTATTTCTCAGTTTTGACTTTGCTTTTTTCTCTGACCTATGAATTATTTAGAAGTGCATTTTAAAATTTTTGAACATTTAAGAATTTCCTAGTTATACTTGTGTTATTGATTTCTAGCTTAATTACTCTGCGTTCAGAAAATGTTCTTTATTTCATTTAATTCTATGAAATGTATTAAGACTTGTTTTAAGTCCTCAAAATTACCAATTTTTAAGTGTTTTCTTTTAACTGGCACAATTATTTCATTGAATTTTAACTCAATTATTGATATATTTGATATTAGATCTACTATTTGTATACTTTCTATTTCTCCTATCTCTGTTCTTGTTTGTTTCTTTTCTTGCTTTTTTTGAGACTGGCTATTTTTTTATCTTTCCATTTTCCCTCTATTTTAGGATTAGCACAGTATTGTTATTTGTTTAGGGATTACACACTAACCTGTAACTCTGACTTATCAAATTGTAATATTATTTGGTACTTTCACTATCTACATATATAAGTAGCTAGAATACTTTAACTCTATTGAATCTCTCTCCTGATTTGTATGCTATCATTGTTGAACATTTAAACATTTACAATAGGTTTCTCTATTTATAAGCATAAGAATATTATTACTGCTTTAAATAATTAATGAACATGTAAATTTGTTAGTATATTTCTATTTTCAAGACTTTTCTTCCTGAATTTTTTACGATGCCTTATTTTATTTTGCTTTTTTTTGCTTCTATTAGGAAATTTTCATCTTTTAGCATTGAAATATTTAGCATGTAACAGATGCTCAATAAATGCTTTCTGAATAGAAGAAAAATCTTCACATGATTTAACCATTTCAAAAGAGGTTTTTGACCATTGTCCAAAAATGTTACTGATGCTTAAAAAAGGTATGTAATATGATGATTTGAAATACATATACATTTTGTACTGATTAACACAAATTAATCAACACCTCCATCACCACAGGTGGTTACCTTTATTATGCATATGTTGAAGACACAAGAGCTACAGTTGGAGCAAATTTCAAAAAAACTTGAAAGTAGAAAACTGGTGTGAAATTAGTTCCCATGCTGGGCACCGTGGCTCAAGCCTGTAATCCCAGCACTTTGGGAGGCTGAGGTGAGAGATTGCCTGAGCTCAGGGATTCAAGACAAGTCTGAGCAACTTGGTGAGCCCTCGTCTCTACAATAAATAAATAAATTAGCCGGGTGTGGTGATATGTGCCTGTAGTTCAAGCTACTTGGAAGGCGGAGGCAGAAAGATCACCTAAGCCCTGCAGGTAGAGGCTGTGGTGGCCGTGAGCATACCATTGCCTCCAGCCTGGGTGACAGAGTGAGACTCCAATTAAAAAGAAAGATAGAGAGAGAGAGAGAGAGAGAGAGAGAGAGAGAGAGAGAGAGAGAGAGAGAGAGAGAGAGAGAGAGAGATTAGTTTCCATAGGATCAGTTTCCTTCTTGAAGATCTCCTTTTAGTTAGTTTAGATTTTTACTTAGTAGAGTCAACTTGTAGCAACTTATCATGACATTTTCTTCTGAAACAGTTTTATCTTCTTTCTTGAATAATCTTTTCATTTTGCATAGAGTTCCACAATGGAAGTTTTTTTGCTCTGTTTTGTCTCAGTTAAGTATATATAGGTTTCCATGGTTTATTTCGGATGTGTGTTCTGAATCTATTATTCCTTTATTGTCTTTTACATTCTTTGTAGTAGTTAACACAGTGCACAGTACAGTTGTTACTATTTTATGTCTTATATGTAGTAGTTAGCACAGTAGTTAACGTAGTAAATAGACTCCTGTGAATTTCTTTAAGTGAATAAATTTTAAATCAAGTTTTGATTTAATATTAATGCTAATGGGTATGTTTTCGTTCAAACTCCTTATTTATAAATAATGAAACTTTTATAGGTAATGTATTAGGTTTTCCCAGTCTGCTATTATCAATCCTTCTTAGCTCTGTGATATAAGAGATTTGCCCTGTAATTGGTCCTCATTGCTCGGTTGCAAAGCAGCTGTGTATTTGTGATGATTATTTATTATTTATCATTCATTCTTTACTATTGTATAACCTGTGAACAGTGGAGTAATATGGTATTAGTGACTTTAAAAATCACATTTAAAAACTTGAAAGTAGAAAACTGGTAGGAAATACTACACATTTTTTTCAACTATGTGAGAATTGTGCTGAGAGTTCAGGAATATGTGGCTAGGAGCATAAGAAGATTTAAATTCCTGTGCAATTTCCATGATCTGGCAGGTTTTCATCCTTGACAGACATGCAGCCACAGCCACCATCTCAGCATGTCATGTGCTAAACTGAGAAAGACTTGGGAAGCAGTGTTCACATGGCATTTGCTAATAGTTAAATCCCATAGCTTTTCATAGTAGACTAACCTGTATAAAATTTGTGGATTTGAGAGCTCATCATCACCAAGTATTAAACTCATATATTTGTGGGATTAAATAAAATATAAATTCGTATGTGAAAACTCACCAGCTGAGTTAGGCTGGATCTGGTAGTGTAACCATGTCATCTAACTGCCCCCTTTCTTTAGGCAATCATTTTGCCAGATGATCATAGCAGATATATTCTTTGAGAGGTTAGAGTGTTAAATAAGCAAGGGCATATGCTCCCATTTGTCTCAGAATCTTTAAAAGTAAAGTCTTGTTATTTAAAATACACAAAGAACTCTTAAAATCCAGTTAAAAAACAGGAAAATGATCAGTTTTTAAAAAAACTTTTAAAAAATTGACCTGGAAATGACAATACAGAAATTCATATGGAAACATAAACGACCACGAATAGCCAACACAGTCCTTAGCAAAAGAAACAATGCAGGAGATATCACACTTCCAGACTTCAAACTTTACTATAAGGCTACAGTAATCAAAACAGCCTGGTATTGGTACTAGAACAGGTACATAGACCAATGGAACAGCATAGAGATTCCAGAAGCAAAGCTGCAATTCCTCAACCTACTCATCTTTGACAAAGCCTCCAACACAACCACTGGGGAGTGGCGAACCTATTCAGTAAATGGTGCTGGGAAAACTGGCTGACCACATGCAGAAGATTGAAACAGGACCCCTACCTATCACCATACACAAAAATTAACTCTAAATGGATCAAAGACCTAAACGTACAACCTCAAACTATAAGAATCTTAGAAAACGTAGAAGACACCCTTATGGAAATTGGAACTGGCAACCAATTCCTATTCAGAACCCTAAAGACCAATACCTTAAGAAATAAGATAGACAAGTGGGGCCTCATCAAACTAACAAGCTTCTGCAAAGCAAAAGAAACCATCAAGAAAGCAGGGAGACAACCCATTAGAATGAGAAAAAATATTTGCCAACTGTTTATCTGACAAAGGCCTAACATCTAGAATCTACAAGGAACTCAAACACGCCGAAAGGAAAAAAACAAACAACCCCACTAAAAGGTGGGCAAAAGACTTGACTAGACACTTCTCAGAAGAAGATATATGAGTAGCCAACAGACACATGAAAAAGTGCTCAGCCTCACTAATTATCAGAGAAATGCAAATCAAATCCACATTGAGATACCACTTAACCCCAGTAAGAATGGCCATCATTAATAAAACAAACAACAACAGATGCTGGCAAGGATGCAGAGAAAAAGGAAAGCTTCTACATTGCTGGTGGGAATGCAAGCTAGTGCAGCCTCTTTGGGAGACAGCGTGGCGATTTCTGAAAGAACTAGAAATTGAACTTCCACATGACCCAGCAATTTCCTTATTGTAAGTATACCTGGAGGAGCTCAAATCATTCTACAAAAAAGTTACCTGCACATGTATGTTTGTTGCAACTCTATTCACAATAGCAAAAACATGGAACCATGTGGCCCTTCGAAGCTGAACTGGATTAAAAAAATTTAGTGCATATACACAATAGAATATTATGCAGCCCTGAAGGACAAACATATGGACTTTGCAGCAACTTGAATGGATTTGGAGTCTATCATACTCAATGATCTATCACAGAAACAAAGAACAGAGTACCATATGTTCTCACTCATAAGTGGACCATGAACAATTATAATACTATAAGAAAGGGATTGGCAGTAGGGGGAAACTGTCAGGGGAGGGGGAGTTGGATTGGCAGTTGAGGGAAACTGCTAGGGGAGAGAGGGGTATAGGGTACCTGCATAATCAACGTTTGTGTACCTATCCTGAATTGTACCCCACATCTTTATAAAAAAATTATTCTATGCATCTTTTAGAATAAATAGGCTTAGGTTTAAAAAAATTTACCAGCTGCTATGTCTTATGTATGAGAGGGAAGGAGGGAGGAGTAAATAGGCGGAGCCCAGAGGTTTGGGGGGTCACGAAGCTCTTCTGTATGTCTGTACGAATGGAAACATGTAAAAACGAATAAAATGTACCCTGATCAAATCAGGGTAGTTAGCGTATTCGTCACCTTAAATATTTATTGTTTCTTTGTGTTGGGAACATTCAAAATTCTCTTTTCTCCCTTTTTGAAAATAGACACTATATTGTTGTGAACCGTGTTCATCTTATAGTGCTACAAAACAAAATGCAAAAAAGCAATGATATGACTTTTCATATTAATGTAGCATGTGTTTTTCATTTTTGCTTATTACATCCCTGTTGCTATTTGCAAGTAGCTTATTTTACACAGTTTAGGTCAAGAGTAAATCACAATCTCTGGTTTATTTTGTGCCACTTGAAATTGTATTACAAATGGTTGTTTTCTCTTAGTCTTAATAATGATCATTTTTTATAGTTATGTAATATCTCAATTCATTAACGTACTATGATTTAGCAAGCTCTTCCCTATTGTGAAACATTTACTCCATTATAGACAATGCTACACTGAATATTCTTTTAGAAATATATTTTCTTGCTTTTGTTGAATTATTTCTATAGGAGAAATTTCCAGAATGGAATTACTATGGCAAGGGCATGGCAATCTTTGTTTTGTTGTTTCATATTAACATAGTCTTTTCAGAAGTATTCCGTTAACCTACTGACATAAGCAGAGTAAAAATGCATTGATTTAGCTACATTTTTTGGCAATGAATACTATCTCCTCTGATAATCATTTATTAGCTGTCATGGATATGTTTTAAGTGGATTTAATTATTTTATAAAGAATTTTGCTTTGGTAATAATGTCCTTATAGGAATGCCAGTATTATCATATTTTCTGGTGGCAATTCTATATCTATTTATGTGTGAATATATGTTTTACAAAGAAGAAGAAGTAAATATTTGAGACTAGCTGATTAATGATTGGCAATTTAGAACCTTGCTTGCAATAGTATATAATCGGAAACTTTGAAAATAGCTTTATTTCTGAAGTTATTTAACCACTTTCATAGCTTAAAATAATTGATCTGCTAACAGACTTTTCATAAATATTGCAAACTTTAGGATAAATTCAATTTTATAGGTAAATTAACATCTCAGAAGTGTGAGTTTAACATTACTAAGTGTGACGGAGGAGGGCAGTAGTAGATCTTCAAATTTTCTTTATCACGGCGTTTATATTTCTACTGTTTCAATGTAGACATGGCTTTGAGAATGCAGATACAGAGAATATAGGCTCAGCAATGCCAGAATGGATTTAGTATTTAAAGTTCAGTCAAATGCCAAAAGGCCCAGAGGTTTTCCTCTGCACTAAAATAGTAAATCCCATTACTCTGAAAATCAGGAGAGAATAGACTACTTCACCATCTTATCCATACAATTCCCTGATGCTTTCATAAGCATCACAATGGATAACATTGCTTTTCACAGTGGTTTTGCAGATTAGATAAATCTATAGTCAACTTTTGACTATGTTTGACAATACTGAGTTGATAAAACTTGGCCCAAATTAATATATTTCTACCAATGTGGTCAATTTCTAAATGCTTCCTTCAAATAAACATAAAAATTGGTCTGGTCTGCACCTTTCTAACAAGTGTATGAATTTCATAATAAATTAAATTGGGATTTATTTTCCTCTCCAAGATAAAGTTGTTGGTTACCTTAAGGGAACAATAATATATAAGTTGTTTTATAAATTTTCTGAACTAGGTAATATTAAATTTCCATCTCTATGTTGCTCTGAGATTTGTAGGTAAAGGTGACCTTCTTATGGCATACGTACGAGGAGAGATCCAAAGAAACCCATAATTTATTTATAAAAAACTGTATTTATTCTTACATGCTTAAACTTCAGTCAGTTTCAGAGTACTCTCCATCTGATGCAATACACCTATCAAAATGCTTTTTCCACTGCTCAAAACTGTTTTGGAACTCATCAATTTTGATGCCTTTTAGTGCTTCCGCCATTTTTATTTCACCTCTTCCACATCAAACAAATGTTTTCCTTTGAGAACTTTTTTCACCTGGGGAAACCCAAAAAAAAAGTCGCTGGGAAAGAGATCAGATGAATAGGGAGGGTGGGGCACCTGTGTCATGCTGTGTTTGATCAAAAACTGCAGAACACTCAATGTGGTGTGGGCTGGTATGTTGTCATGGTGAAAGAACCAGTCACCCGTTTGCCACAACTCAGGAGTTTTTTCCACAGACTGCAACACAACTTTCTCAAAACTTCCAGATAAAAATTTTGGTTCCACCCTCCAAAAGATAATTCTGGTGTTTTGGGGTCTTCCCTTATAAACGGGAAAATGCAACTTTTTTTTTTTTAAGTTTACCAGTGTCCACAATGAATACTTTTATAGGGAAGAATAAATATCTGAAATCAATAACATATTTTGCCAGATAAATCAGCTCTTTGCATGGAGAATTAATACTTATGAAAACAAAAACAATAAAAACCATCAAGTTGGTATGCCATCTGCTCTATCTCATTTAATAAATATATTTTATTAACATGTATTTGACCAGCGACAAGTCTAAACTTAAAGATAAAAGCATTCACTTAAAATTGAAATAAACTTTTGCTTACAGTTTAAGCACTAGATTGCATAAACAAACACAATACCATAGAGTATTGCAACTTGGAAACAGTGCCTTGAATATAAATATACTATGCCCCAAAATAAGTGATATCTTTTTAGAAGAAATTTCCTTAACTCTTTTAAGACATTGGTTATACAATTGGATATGTTAATTTGATAAAAATGCCAGAGAGAAGCTGTTTAATACTAAGATAAACTGTCTAAAATATTTACTGTCTGGCCATTAACTTATGAATAAAAAATTCTAGTTGTTTTATATAATTTCTTCCCAAATCACTGTAGGCCTTCTATATTTTTTTTTTCAGTGAAAGCACTGAATAGAATGTTTTGGTCAAACTCTTATTTTTTTTCTCTCTCTTTCTCTTTCACACACACACACACACACACACACACACACACACACACCCTTTTTAAACCTTTAAATAAGTGTGATAATTATTTTGTTAAGTAAAATTTTGATGTTTAGTAAGAAAGATGTACTTTTTATCTCTTCCTAGATGTTAGTATAAAGAAGAAACAATTATATTCAGGAATGTGCTTCTTAAGCTAGGATTAATCTTAAGTGTAGTGAGTTATTGATTTTATTGATTTAAAGGCTTCAGACTCTAGCATGTGGTTTTATCTGCCATGTGAACACATACCTATGTTTATGGTCTTGCTGAACTTTTTGTAGTCAGTAATTCCCGCACTTTGGTATATGAATAATTTTTGAAACCTGGGGAAGCACTTGGCACAGTAAAATACAGTGTATAGACTGTTGCTCTAGTTTTGTCTTTACTTGGAATAATTTTCTCCTTCCCTTTCACTCCCTCTTCCTATTCTCCCTCTCTTCCTTTTTCCTCTCCTTGTCCTTCTTCTATTTTAATAATCAGATAACCATGGTAGTTTAGATTTCCTGTTTCAAATCTTTGCTTCTCCACTTATAAATTGCTTAAGTTATTTAATGTCTTTAAGTCTTAGTTTTACCAACGGTAAAACAAACATTCTTTTAACATAATACATGACAAAAAGGTTTTTCTAAAGTTTCAAGCCTGAGAGTGGCTTCCTGGAATAGAGTATTGGGAAATATTTTAAAATATTGTAAAGATGTGTTCAAACTCAGTAGGACCGTAATCCCGCACTTTGGGAGGCTGAGGTGAGTGGATTGCCTGAGTCCGCGGGTTTGAGACCCGCCTGGGCAACTTGGCGAGACCTCATCTCTACAATAAATCAAAAAATTAGCCGGGTGTGGTGGCACATGCCTGTAGTTCCAGTTACTTGGAAGGCTGAGGCGGAAGGATCGCTGGTGCCCAGCAAGTCGAGGCTGCGGTGGCCGGGAGCAGCCACTGCACTCCAGTCTGGGCGACAGAATGAGACTCCAACTCAAAAACAAAAAAACAAGTTCAGTAGAAAAATGGTCCATAATTAATTATTAATGTCTACTAGCAGATTAAGAGATAAAAATTATTGCCCAGTAACAAAGTATTTTTTATTTTTATTATAGAGCCAAGACCAAAGGGCAGAAAAAAAGTCAAACAGGTCTAATTTTCTTATTGTGGCTAAATGCTCTCTTTTATTGAATGTATTTTAAGATAACTTTTTGGGATCAAATTCCTGATACTGGCATATTTTAATTATATAAAATGTAAGATTATATATTAAACCACTGAAAATCAGTATTAAGTGTAAATTTTAATGTGGGTATTTTTAAAATAAGATGTGATATGAATTAATAAAATCATAAGCAGTTTTAAATGATCAATTCATTTGACTTAGTAACTAATTATTAGTAACTAATTATATAAGAAAACCAATGATTTGGAGAGTAATGAAAAAGTCTATTGCCTGTGTGCTTTGTTCAGGATATTGAAATATATACAATTAGACTAAATATAATACACAGCAATAGACTGACATGTAAATAACTCGATGTTTGCAATTTCCCCCCCAAATGAGAAATCTAATGTTTAAAATGTTATCAAAACTTCAAGAAAGTGATTAAGATTACAGAACGCAAGAATGGAAAAGAACCTTAAAAGCAGTGATCCACAAAATTTGCCGTACACTAAGCTCTCCTGGGAGCATTTTTAAAAAAGCAAACAAAGGCAGACGATACACACAAAGATTCAGATTCAGTTGGACTGGGGTTGCCCCTAGTATCAAATATTTTAAAAGCATTTCAGATAATTGTGGACCCACATTGGGCTCATCTAGCCAAATTTCCAATTTACAGATAGGGAAAAAAGAGGCCTACATAGAGAAATGGATTTGTACATATTCACAGGTTTAGTGGCAGAATTGTGCCTACATTTCATTTTCTGATTGGTGCAGTTACATTTTTCTTATTTTTCAAATATGGGATAAATAAATATTTTTGGCAATTATATAGCTATATTTAACTTTGTTATAGCCATGCATTTATATATGCTATAATAATAGCGCATTCACTCAGTTGATAAGGAACATTTTAGTTCATCAATAACACTGGGTTAATTGGCAGCCTATTTAGCCAAAATTGAAAATCAGGACCTACATTGGTAGATAAATGAGATTAATGTAAACCAGCCTTGATGTGAAACAGATATTAGAAATAGAAAACATTTTAAAGCAGCTATTATAACCATGTTCAAATATGTAAAGGAATATGTACTTGTGATGAGCAAAAATGTAGGAAATCTCAAAAAGAAGTGAAAACTATAAAATATAACCAAATAGAAATTCTATATTTAAAAAAATAATATCTGAAAAAAGAAAAACAAAAGCTTGGTGGACCTATTAAAGATGATTGAGCTAGGTGTAGTGGCTCATACCTGTAATCCCAGCACTTTGGGAAGCCAAGGCAAGAGGATAGCCTGAGTCCAGGGGCTCAAGACCAGCCTGGGTAACTTGGTGAGATCGTATTTCTACAATTAAATCAAGAAAAATTAGCCGGGCATGGTGGCACATGCCTGTAGTTCCAGCTACTTGGAAGGCTGAGGTGGAAGGATCGCCTGAGACTTGCAGTGGCTGTAAGCATGCTACTGCACTCCAGCCTGGATGACAGAGTGAGACTCCAACTCAAAAAAAAAAAAAAAAAAAAAAAGACAGAACACCTTTGACCATCCTGACCAAAATGACATTTATAGAAAACTATTTTTACAACTGCCAAATACACATTCTTTAGAAGTACACAGAATACATTCAGCAAGATAGGACACATATGGAGCCAGAAAACCAATCTCAAAAATTATGAAAGACTGAAATCTGAAAGAATATGTCTGTGACCAAAATGGACTTCAATTATAAATCAGTAACAATGATATAACAATGTGTATCTAAAAATGTCTTAAATATTTAAAAATTAAACAACTCTAAGAAAAACCATGGCAAAAAGAAAAAAAAAGTAATTAAAAATTCTATAATGAGTGATATGAAAATATAACATATCACTATTGGTGAAATTCAGTTACAGCAGTGCTTAAAAGGAAATATTTATCTTTACATGCTTATATTAGAAAGGAAAGGGCTGGATGCAGTGGCTTAATGCCTGTAATCCCCGCACTGTGAGAAGCCATGGCAGGAGGATTGCGTGAACCCAGGATGTTGAGGCTGCATTGCGGCACTGCACTCCAGCCTGGGCAACAGAGTGAGATCCTGTCTCAAACATACAAACAAACAAAAAAGGCAAAAGAGACAAAAAAGAAGGAATAAAATTAGTGACCTAAGGTAGGAGTCAGCAAACTATGACCTATGGGCCAAATCCTAGTGGTAACTTTTTTATAGATCATAAAATAAAATTTTTTTTTACATTTTTTAAAGCATACATTTTAAATAGTTATATATAATGTATCAAATAGCCTCTCTCTCTAAATATATGTGTGTATATATATGTGTGTGTGTGTGTGTGTATGTGTATATATATATATATATGTGTGTATATATATGTACACACACAACACACACAATATCTTCATTCTACAAAGCTTAAAATAGTTACTGCTTAGCCCTTTAACAAAATGTTTACTCAGACATGGTCCAAAGGTCTATTTTAAAAAAACTGAAAAAGAAAGCATTAAATAAACTCATAGTGGCAGGAAGAAACAGAAATCCGTGAAATGTAAAATAGAGAAAATTAACAAAGTAAAAACTTGGTTCTTTGAAAAGATCAACAAAAATCATATACCTCTACTTAGATTTATCAAGAAAAATGAGAAAGTGTAAAAATTGCAATATGATAATAAAAAGGAATGTTATTAGATATCCAGCAGACATTAAAAGATTAAAAAGGGAACATTATGAATAACTTTATGCTAATAACTTCAAAATTAAAATAAACATATTCTTTGTAAAGTGCAACTTACCAAAAATATGGAATAGAGAAATTGAATAGTACTATATTTATTAAAACAATGGAATCCCTTACTAGAGGAAGCACAGATACACACACACAAACCCACACACTTACACTCATACAAAGAAAACTCCAGGCCAGGTTTCATTGGTGAATTCTTTGAAAGATGTCTCTAGCACATATCTCTGGCAATCTCCCACCAGCACACTTCTGCCACAACCTCATTTCATGGATAAGGCTTCTCTTAGAGACTTGTTTCTCCTACAGTTGACGTTTCCATTACATACCCTGAAAAGAAGTCCAAGTATGACTCAGGCTCTCTCCCTCCTTCTCTCATTCTCTCTTTTTCTCTTTTCCTATCATACTTTTCTTGTTCACAAAATAGCATGTCCAGTGCTTTCTTCATAGAGACAATCATAGTGGTGACAAAATCAGAAGGGAAACAGGTTTGCAAATAGGGTAGATTTAAAAAAAAATTACCTTCATTAAAGTAATTTTTTTATATTTAGCTTTATTTAGAGGTCAGTGAGAGATTATAGATTGTTGATGTAAAAAACCCAAAGGGGTCATCAGGCCACATGAATGTGTGACTCAAGCCAGATATAAGTATATTAAAAAGTAATGGAAGTTCTGGTATTCTGAAGAATGCATTCTCAGTATAAGGGTATTGAAAGTTCGCCTTTTGTTTTTGTTTTAGCACACTAAACTGACTAAGACTGGTTGGCTGTCAGTTTGTTGCTCCCAGTTTAGTCACATTGTCTAATTTTCTGTCACATGCAATTGTTTTAGTTTATTTATTTAGTTTGATGACTTCAGCAAGAGGATGGAATGTCACTTCCCAGTGCTCAAGCTCTCACAGAAACATCAGTATGGACAACCATCCACACAAAAATACCTTCACAAGAGCTAAGGAGCCCAGAAATTAAAAACTCATTGAAGAGAGTAAAAAGAACAGTTTTCTGTTATCTAAGTCATCTCTCCCCCAAGTTTGAAAAGTACAGCACAGAGAGAGATATTTCCATGTTGGGGAAAAAAAGAAAAGTGGGCATCAGGCTTTGCTATGGACCCCAGCATCAGGATTGCCCCAAAGGAACTAGGTGCCAGGCCTCCAGGTCCGCCCCAGAGCCAGGTCAGGATCAGTGGCCCCAGACCCTAGGATGTCTCTCTCAAACTCAGGCTGCTGACCCACCCGAGGCTCCAGACCGGCCCCAGTCATCAGGCCTTGGCCCCAGTCACCAAGGCACCCTTGGACCCAGCCTTCTGACCCACCTCAGTGACAGGCAACCCCACTGACCCCAGGCTCCAGATCAACTGCAGCATCAACATAGCAGCTTAGAAATACACGCACACGTTTACAGTCAATTGATCTTTGACAAACGTAGTAAGAACACACAATGGAAAAGAATAGTTTCTTTAATGGTGGTGGGGAAATTGGATATCCATATGCAGAAGAACGAAACTGAACCCTTATATCAAATTACATAAAAAAGTCAACTCAAAAAGAATAAAAGACTTAAATGTGAGGCCTGAAACTATAAAACTACTTGAAGAAAACATAAAGAAAAGTCTCTTGACATTGGTGTGAGGAATGATTTTTTTATATGACCTCCAAAGCACAGGTAATGAAAAACAAAAGTAAACAAATTGGATTGTACACAAACTAAAAAGCTTTTGCACAGCGAAACAAAACAAAAACAAAAACAAACAACAACAAAAGTAATAGGGTACAGAGATAACTTACGGGATGGAAGAAAATATTTGTAAACCATATATCTGATAAGGGGTTAGTTAATGTTTAAAATATATAAGAAACTTTGGGAGTCTGAAGTGAGAGGATTGCCTGAGCTCACAGATTTGAGACCAGCCTGGGCAACTTGGTTAGACACATCTCTACAATAAATCAAGAAGTTAGCTGGGCATGGTGATGCATGCCTGTAGTTCCAACTACTTGGAAGGCTGAGGCAGAAGGATTTCCTGAGCCCAGCAGGTCGAGGCTGCAGTGGCCGTGATTGTGCCACTGCACTTCAGTTTGGGTGACAGAGTGAGATTCCAATTAAAAAAAACAAAAACAAAAACCAAGAAACTCAAACAACTTAATGACAAGCAAATAAATAATTCAAAAATACAATGAATTAAAACCACAGTGAAATATTGCATCACACTCATTTGAATCGATTTTTATCAAAAAGATAAAAGATAAGTGTTGGAGAAAATGTGAAGAAATGAAAACTATTGTATACTGTTGGTTGGAATGTATATTAGTAAAATCATTATGAAAAACAGCTTGGAGGTTCCTCAAAATATATATTTTTTTTCGTTTGAAGATATGATTTAATAGCAATGTTTTGAACATTATTGTACATGTTTTTTCATGAATATGTACCCATTTTTGTTAGATGTATTCTTTTTTTTTTTTCTTCTTAAAAAAATTTTTATTATAAAGATATGGGGTACATTTCAGGGTTAGGTATATAAACATTGATCATGCAGGTACCTTTGTTGATGAGGTATGCCCCTCCCTCCCCTAGCAGTTTCCCTCAACTGCCAATCCCATCCCCTCCCTGACAGTTTCCCACTTCTGCCAATTACTTTCTTATAGCATTGTAATTGTTTAAGGTCAGCTTATGAGTGAGAACATATGGAACTCAGTTCTATGTTTCTGTGATAAATCACTGCATTAAAAATATGGAACGCTTCACGAATTTGCGTGTCATCCTTGCACAGGGGCCATGCTAATCTTCTCTGTATCGTTCCAATTTTAGTATATGTGCTGCCGAAGCAAGCACAGTTCCTCAAAATATGAAGACTGGAATTACTATATGAGCTAACAATTTCCTTTCTGAGCATGTATCCAAAAGAAGTAAAATCAGTACTTCAAAGATATATCTGCATTTCCATGTTTATTGCAGCATTATTCAATAGCAAAGCTATGGAATCAACCTATGTGTCCCTTGACAGATGAATGGATAAAGAAAATGTGGAATATTAATACCCGATGGAATATTATTCAACCGTAAAAAAGAAAAAAATTCTAAAATTAGTGACAGCATGGATAAACCTGGAGAACATTAATAAGCCAGATCATAAATAAGTGCATGATCGCACTTACGTGTGGTATAAAAAAATTAAACTCACAAAAGCAAAGAATAAAATAGTGGCTACCAGGTGCTGGGGATGGATGGGAAATGAGGAGATATTGATCAAAGGGTGCAAAGTTTGAGTTTGATGAATAAAGTCTAAAGATCTGCTAATTATACTTCATGAGTTATTTTATTCTTGGAAACTTTTAGGAAAGTATCTCTTAAATATTCTCAATTTTTGTACCCTTTGACCAACATTCTCAGAAAACAACAAGTATGTGAGGTGATAGTTTTGTTAATTGGATTTATTTAATAATTTCCCAATATAGCAAAACTTTGTGGTGTACGTCATAAATCTATACAACTGTTATTTGTCAATTACACTCTAATAAAGCTAGATGAAAAATAAGAACATGTAAGTGTTTTAATTTCCAAGTAGGGATACAGAGTCACAAAGTCTACATCAGACAAAACTTTGTGGAGTAAATGAAGCAAGCAAATGTGCAAAGGTAAAGAATGAGTTGAGAGAGGCATATAAAAATACAAAGATTATTGAAGTATACATTACTGATATGTTGTTTAAGTATTGGCAAGTAACAGAACATGGGGCTACAAGAAGAACTATTTCTTATTAACAGTTTTCCTTGAGCTAGGAAAGGCCATGTTTACTAATTAATTTTTTCTTATGAAAAAGATTTAGGATGGCTAAAATTATGTGAGTAAAATAAGATAAAATTATTTAAGTCATAGATAAGACTTAAGGCTTGAAAAGAAAAAGAGTTAAAGAGGAGGTCAGTATCTTTTAGAAGAGACTGGAAGAATACATATATCTCAATTTGACAGATGAAGACGTAGAACAGAGTAGGTTCTTGCAAAAAGGAAACTGAACTGAAGCTTTAATAACAAGCAGGGTTAGTTGCTATATTATACATAATCTGCACCAATTCCGTTCGAGATATCCACTAAATTTTTTTATGTGATTAAAAAGTCATATTAGAGAGATAGCATCTCTTAACCATAATCATATATCTAATTAGTGAGAGATCCAATTTAAAGGGATCTAGCAGGATCGAAAATACAAATTCCTTCCGTTCCACTTTACCCATTAGGTAGGTAAGGGGGGTGGATGCAATTAACCAGATGCAGAATTTTATAACCATTTTATTCCTTAAAGATAACTAAGGTATATTAATAAATTCCTGAGGATGAGGTGTTAATGGATCATGAGCTGTTTCACTGCACAAAGCTCCCAATTATAAAGTATTATAAATAACAGTTCTAAAATTGTTTTTCATTTTTAGTAATAGCTTTCAAAGAGTTTATATCTCTATAAATTGTGTATTCCTATATATCTTATATTCAGGGACTACTTCTAGTCAGGAGGACACTGCATCTAAGGTCCTTGTTCTCCTTTACAGACATGAATAACATTGCAGCCCAATGACACTTTAAAGATGAAAACTTTTGAGATCTTATAGCCACAAGATATCAGAAATGATGTATGATGCTCCAGTCTGGCAATATCTTTTTTAAATGTTTAATTTGGGGTTTAAAAGTTTTTTTAAAATGCAAGCAAAAAAGGTTTTGGCATTTGAAAGCAACTAAGTTCTTATCCATTATTAATTCACATAAGAAAAACAGCTATGATGGCAAAGGCCAGATAGCTATACACAGGCTATAAATATAAATGAATAATTCATTTTTCTATTAATTTTGAATTTATAGCCTAACTGGTTGAACTCTTTTTTTCTTTTCCTAGAAAGGCATGCACCAGACAAAATACTGTGCTGTTAACAGTCAAGAAAGACATAAAGTACTCAGCAAGCAAAATGAGATTTACTATACACATGCTTATTTTATTTGACCCCCGATTTGTATACTTCTTATTATGGCTTTCTAGAAAGTTCTAAAAAATCATGTCTTTTTAGATATAACCTTAACTCTGAAGAGGTTTTTGCTTCTGCATTAGGCAGCATGTGATTTGAGAGCTACCCAAAGGCCCATGTGACACCCAAATATCATCCTCTGTAACATGCTATTAAGTCCTTAATTCACCACATTGTCTACTAAAATTTCTTATTCCAATTCAAATTATTTCTCTGTAACTTTCAATTTCTCAGTCTAAGTCAGACAGCAAAACTGATGGTCAAACTTGAAATTTATTCAAGGAGGTCCTTGACTGTCTCTTCTGAGATTATTTAATTTTAAAACTCTAAGAGGAGCTTATTCAAGTGAAAAGGTTATTCATATAACAAATATTTACCAAACAGTTGCTGCAATCTAGAATGAAGAAACCAATCAATTTGGTGCTATCTCTGGTGTCCATTGGGTGCATATGTATTCTAAACATAGAAATGAGTAAGGACATTATACATGCACAGCTTGCCTGAGGCAAATTATCCACCTATGAAGAATTACCTAATATCAATCAAACAAACAAACAATACCATTTATCTAGAGCTACACAGATGAATGGAAGCCTGGGATGTTATCCTCTGGAGTTGGCTCAGTCTCAACTTATCATAATGAATTCATTGGGCCAATAACATCTCATATGCTTTAAAATATATAGAAACCATTGTTGTTATGTGTTCTTGTTTCAGCTTTGCCATATGAGTGCCTAATAGAAAAATCCCACTCACAATTCAAACAATCAAGGACTTATCCCTTTTTACTATTTGGATACCCAAACTTCATCCAATCAAACAATAGCCCACCCTTTACATCAAGGCAACACATTGCTTGGCCACTCAGTATTGTTTTTGAGAGTTACTCTTGTTCCTTATTAATAGAAAGTTCAATTGCTACTAATGAGCTGTGTGGTCTACATATCTAATGTACACATGCTCTGTATACAGCCATCCTCTACAAGGATCCATCTGTGTCCTTCCAGGAATAAGAGTAGAAGCAGAACTGCAGTACAACTCCAGTTCCTTCTCAAACTTTTCCTTATTTTACCCTCTGCTCTGATTCTTTTAAAGGGTTGGGAGAATTCGACTTTATCATGTGTTAAGGGGTGGTCATTGCTATGTCATCTGGCTGCCATTGGTTGCCATTGTCATTACCTTTACTTTGTTCCATGAGATATTGGGCTGGTCTAATGGCATTGTGCAAGTTGTCCTCACCCTAGTTATGAAGTAAAAAAATATGTGTTGATTGCTATATAAAGTGTGGTATCGTTACCTCCTCCCCTGATAAAATAACTTCTGAAACAGCAAGATGCTCAATTTGGGGACAGGATAGTGTAGAATTGTCACTAAGGCTGCCACAATGTTTTAAAAGGCATCTTTCACTAATTTACCCTCCTGCTATAATCGGTTATGTTTCTGGATGTAGCACTGGGACAGCCTGTAGTCATTCCAGCATCTCTTAACAATGCACTTGAAAATTCACAGTCTTTTGTCACCGCCTAGTACCAGCCTAGTTCCAGCTGAAGAAATGGTCAGCTTACTTGAGGTCAAGCTGGCTTAACAGGCCATTTCTTCTCGCTAATTAAAAAGTCACTGGTTACTGGAGGAAACCTGGAAACAATCTGTAATCTGGTTAAACTTTTCTTTACTATGTCACTACAGCTGCAAACGTGTTGTTCATCTTCATGACTCCTATGCCCACCAATGGAGAGAATAACCACTGACTGGTATACCTTGGAACAATCCATGACACTTTTCCTTTTCAGACTGAGCAACATGTTCCATATTCCTGTTCTTTCTATGTGAATAATTGGCCTTTTTTCCCCATTTTATCTTGACCATTATCTAGGGCATTTTCACCAGGCATTAGAGATTTTTAAGGATTCTCTTTTAGGTCTATAGATTGAGGGGGAAGTATTGTAGTAGACACATTATTTTACAACTTTGCCAGTATCTCATTTACACTGAGGGTGGGAATTAAACTGACAGCAAAGATATAGAAGTATCAACCACCTTAGTTCAAATAGCTAGTAAAATAACCCAGTATTTGTATTTTCAGCTAACTAGCCTAGGTTATTTTTAGCTAGGTAAACCAGAGTAGTTTGAGAGTACAGCATTATTCTAAAGTCTCTGTTAGATAACCAAGAGGGCAAAAGTGCCATGGCAGTACGATATGAATCCACACAAAGTAGAAAAATCAAATTTTCACATAAAGGAGTAGACAGGACCGTTCTCAGTGTTTCAGTCAGCATTCTGAGACCTATTCTCCTGACTGGGTCAGGGCTTTCTTAAGCTCTGCTTTAGGGGAAGAATTCTAGTGTGTTATTTTTGGACCATTCTAATTGTTCTTTAGTATCCCCAAATGATAGTCACCAGTAGGTTGTAAGGGCCATTGAACACTTATGGTCTGAAATTTCAAATGTTAACAAGGGCTGTAGAAAGCAATAGGACATCCTTTAAAAGGAGCATTGGCTAGGAGATGAGGATTAAATTTTGAGACATCTTTTGTAGACTACTACCTAAAAAAGCAATTAGTCATCTCTAAAGCAGGATATGTTTGGGAATTGAACCCACCAAGTATACATTTTTTGTTACAGTGTATTCAATTAGTTATTTTTGACAGGTCAGTTACAGTAGCTCCCACCGGTAATACTAGTACTTTGGGAGGCCAAAGCAGGAGAATTAGTTGAGCCCAGGAGTTCAAGACAAGCTTATACAACATAGTGAAACTTCATCTCTACAAAAAAACAAAAAAATTGCTGGGCATAATGGTGTGTGCCTATAATCTCAGCTACTTAGGAGGCTGAGGCGGGAGGATTGCTTTTGAGTCAGGAGTTTGAGCTTGTGGTGAGCCATGATTGTAGCACTGCTTTACAGCTTGAGTGACAGAATAAAACTCCAAGTCAAAAAAAAAAAAGTACATAAACAAAATAATTATTTTAACAGGACACTAAGGTGGCCTACTGGAAGTGGACAAAATTTAACCATTTCGTATAGTTAAAAGCAAAAATCCTGAACCTGTGTTCCTGGCCATGCAGAAGAGAGAAGGGTATTTTTCAAGCCATGTAGTTTATAGGTGCAACAGCCCAGGAGACTGATGTTTGAGTATGGATGTTTTTCTCTGTGCTCCAGAGCACAATGGACTATCTTGAAAAAAAACATATAGAACTGCCAAATTCATCACTTTCTTCTAAAAATACCTCTGGACAGGTAACACTTTTAGAAGCTACAATCCTAATAATGGCAATTTTATTATGAGATAAACAATAATTTACAAATAGTGATGAACCATTTTTGAAAGACTTATGGACGTAACTTTATAATTGAAGTAGAATTGATTCATTTGACATAACTTTTTAAGAAGAATTGTTTATGATTTTTAAAAACTTTTATTTCTATCTCCAGAAAGTGTGAATAATCTCTCAAAATAATTCCAAGGACCTGATACAATTAAGGTATCAGGTCCCACCGGTAATATTAAGCAATTAAGCAATTTAGCTGGAGGTCTGTTTATGTTTGGCTTATTGAAAAGAGTAAAAATAATCATTTTGGTAAAATGTTTAATTGAGGTTAACTTAGCATTTAAAAAAAAATATTCTCACTACCTATACCTCTATAGAAAAATTGAGTGATAAAATGCCAAAAGAAACCTATCTTAAGAAGAAAAAAAGCCTATTTCCTTTGGAATGGGTGCTATCTCATCAGAAGAATGTGGCCAAAAAAAAAAAAAAAAAAAATCCACCAGTAAAGTAGAGGTTTCAAGTTTAAAGAGGTTTCAAGTTTAAAGGACATTAGGTATAGCCTAGCATTCAAACTTCTCACAAACTCACCAAAACACTGATGAAAAATAAGAGAGCTGATATTTATAATCATTTTAGAAGTGTTTTGAATCAATTTTACATTTTCCAGTAGATATTTAATAGAAAAAACATGAGGAAGCATTTACATAACATTAAAAAGGAACATAGATTACAAAGTTGTATACATAATATTATTCAAATTTTGTTAAAAAATATGGATGTACCACTCACATTCAACATTGTACCAAAAGTCCTAGTTAGAGCAATCAAGCAAGATAAAGAAATAAAAAGTATTCAAATTAGCAAGGAGAAAATCAAATTATCTCTACTTGCTAATGATATGATTGTATACTTGAATAAAAAAAACAAACCCTAAAGACTTCTCCAAGAGTCTCCTAGACCTGATAAACTACTCCAGTAAAATTTCAGGATGTAAAATCAGTGTACAAAATTCAGTAGCATTTCTATACACCAATAACACCCAAGGTGAGAACCAAATCAAGTGTTCAATCTCATTTACAAGAACTTTAAAATGTAAGATAAAATACCTAAGAATAGTTAACCAAAGAGGTAAAATATCTCTACAATGAAAACTACAAAACAGTGATGAGAGAAATTGTAGGCTATACAAACAAATGGAAGAATGGTCCATGCTCATGGACTGGAAAAAATCAATATTGTTAAAATATCCATACTGCCTAAAGTAATCTATCCATTCAATGCAATCCCTATTAAAACACTAATATTATTTTTCACAAAACTAAAAAAAAAAAAAACAACAAACCCAAATCCTTAAGTTTATATGTAACCCAAATGAGCCTGAATAGTCAAAGCAATTCTAAGTAAAAAGAACAAATGTGGGGGCATCACATAGCCTGGCTTTAAATTATGCTACAGGGCTATAGTAACTAAAACAGTGTGGTACTGGAACAAAAGTAGATAGATGGATAGATAGACCAATGGAATAGAATAAAAAACTCATAAATAAAGCCACATACCTACAAACTAACTGATTTTTGACAAAGCTGACAAAAAGAAACAGTGGGAAAAGGATACTCTATTCCATAGGCGGTGCTGGGAAGACTGGCTAGCCATATACAGAAGAATGAAATTAGACCCCTACTTCTCACCATATGTAAAAATTAACCCAAGATGGATTAAAGACTTAAATATAAGACCACAAACTATAAAAATCCTAGAAGAAAACCCAGGAAAAGTCTTCTGGGCATCAGCCTAGGCAAATAATTTATGATGAAGACTCCAACTGCAAAGTTGACAAAGCAAAAACAAATATTGAGGCTTAATTAAACTAAAAAGTTTTTTCATAGCAAAATATATAACAGAGTGAATAGAAAGCCTACAAAGTGAGAGAAAATATTTGAAAATTATGTCTCAGACAAAGGACTAATATTTGGAATCTACAAAGAACTCAAGCAACTTAATATGTAAAAAACAACCTCATCAAAAAGTGGGCAAAGAAAATGTACAGGAGACTAACAAACATATGAAACAATGCTCAGCATCACTGATTATCAGAGAAATGCAGATTAATACCACAATGAAATGCCATCTTAAACCAGTCAGATTGGCTATTATTAAAAAGTCAAAGAACAACAGATTCTTTGGAGGGAATGTAGAGGGAAGGGAATGCTCATATACTGTTGGTAGACTGTAAACTAGTTCAATCTCTATGGAAAACATTATGGAGAGTTCTTAGAAAAATGAAAATAGAACTGCTGTTCAACCCAGCTGTCCTACTACCATCTACCCAAATGGAAAGAAATCATTATATTAATTAATTAATTGATTAATGAGGGGCATACCTCTTCAACGAGGGTACCTACGTGATCAATGTTTATATACCTAATCCCGAACTGTACCCCTACAATTTACATCTCTATAATAAAACCCCTATTTACATCTCTATAGTAAATAAAACAAAAACAAAACAAACAAACAAAAAACCTGTGCTCGTATGTTCATGGTAGCACTACTCACAATAGTAACATCATGGAAACAGCCTAAATGCCCACCAATGATTGGATAAAGAAAATGTGGCATATATGCACCATGGAATACTATGCAACCATAAAAAATGAAGAAAATTTTTTTTGCAGCAACATGAATAGAGCTGGAAAATATCATCCTAAGTGAACTCATTCAGAAACAGAAAATCAAACACTGCATGTTCTCATTTATATGTGGGCGCTAAATGCCCACAAAAATGGAAATAACAGATACTAGGAACATTAGAAGAGGGAGGTAGGAAGGGGATTAGGGTTTGGAAACTACCTTCTGGGTACAATTTTCACTATTTAGGAAATGGGTCACCTGAAGCCCAATCATTAGCAGTACATGATATACCCATGTAACAAAAATGCACTTGCAGCCCCTGAATCTAAAATAAAATAAATATAGGCCAGGCATGGTGGCTCACACCTATAGTCCCAGCACTTTGGGAGGCCAAGGTGAGAGGATTGCCTTAGTCCACGGGTACGAGACCAGCCTGGGCAACTTGGCGAGACCTCATCTCTACAATAAATCAAAAAATTAATTGGGCGTGTTAGTATGTGACTGTAGTTCTAGCCACTTGGAGGGCTGAGGCTAAAGGATCACCTGAACCCAGTAGAATGAGAGTGCCGTGGCTGTGAGCATGCCACTACACTCTAACTTCGGCAAAAGAGTGAGACTCCAACTCAAAAAATAATAATAATAAAAACAAATAAATTGATTAATTAATATAAAGATTATATATATATGAGACAGATGACTGAAAATATAAAAAGTAGTTATGTTTAAGTGTTGGGATTATGTCTATATTTTGGATCTCCTTTTCCACATTTTAAAAATTATCCATAATGATCAGATATTAGTTTCACAGTAAGAAATTAAATAAGAGAATAATGAGAAAAAATAGGCATTTGTTAATCATTAAAACTACTTTCTAATCTAATGCCTTCTTGTGGGCCTTGCTGGGGTGGGTTTCAGGTAGTGAGAGGCAAGAACAGACAGCTTTTATGAAGGAAAAGAGCCCTGAACTTTGAAAAAAAGGAAATGAATATTTCCACATCTGGTTTAGGATTAGCAGAGGAGTAGACAAACACTGAGTTTTAGTTTATATCTAGTAAGATATCTGGTTTTGCAGATTAGAATTAAATGATTCTAAGAACTATGTAAAATTTATTCAACAGACTCCTTACAGTTCCTGTTTTTATTTTCCTCTATAAATTTTCCATGATTTTCATCTTTAAAGACAGCAAGGTGTATACTTATCATTCTGGTGTTTTAGGAGACAAGAATGTTTAAAGGACACAAAGCTGAACCTTTAAGATGAGCTAGACCAAATCAATTATGCATTTTATTTCCTTCTCTCATTCATGGGCTATAAGTTTTATGCAGCGAACAGTAATGTGGATACATAGCTTCTCCTGAATAAAAGTCTTGGAGCTCTTTCAGGTGTTTTTCCTGTACCTATGCTGTAAATGCATTTTAAATATAATGAAATATGCGTAGTTTTATTGGCATGAGTATATGTCTGAGGGTTCCTTTGGCCAAAATACAACACTGGGACAACAGGTAAGGACTGAAAGTCTATGTCCACTTGATTTCAAGTTTCTGGGAAGAGAATTTCAAAAGGATACAGACAGAATTGATGGCAGATGTTTTAAATTAAAATAAAAAAGAGGGCCAAGTGTCTGAGGACCTAGTCTGAGTGTGGGAAGAAGATTGGGATGTAATAAAGAGAAGTTATTTGTAGTTCCTTATACTGCTCTCTTAGCAGGTCAAGATTTTGTGGACTCCACCACTTATAAAATTTGGAACTCCTCTTTAAGCATAAGAATATAAGTTATGAATACAAAATTAGATAAGAAAGTTGATATTTGTTTTGAATGAGAAAATAACTCACAATAATTAACAAATTTTCAAAGTTTAACAATAAATACTCCAAGAAATAAAAAAATTGTTTTTAATTAACTATCTCCATAACTTTATAATGTCTTTTTCTTAACATTTTTGCCTGTATCCTCTTTAATCTCAGTAAGTTTAGAACACCATTTTGTCTGGGGTGAATAGACAGAGAATAAGTCTTTTGTCTAGCATGGCTGTTTATTTTTTTATTATTGTTAAATTTAGAAAAAATTTAGTTTCAAAACTCATAATTGGTAATGCTGTAAAGGTTTCATGATTGTTGTCAAAGCTTGAAAAGTTTTATAGAGTTTCTTTCATATATGAACTGTTTCAATTTAGTGATTAGTTCCAGATTTACTACAGATATATGCTTTACAGACATATGAATTCTAATACATTGTAGTTTTCGTGATTACCATCAAAACAAGAAAAAAGTAAAATGTGTTTACAGTTACATAAGGTGAATTACCAAGTTTATTTACAATAAGAGGGAACTTCTGTTTGAACTAGACTTTGATGAGAACAAATCTTCAGTTTAAAATTTTACATACATCATAAACAGACGAGTTTTCTACAGATTCAATTTTGGCTCCACATATTTTATGTAATTTTTCCTCCTCTACTCCCACGAACTTCTGGTACTGAGTATCACTGGTTGTATTCATATCGCAATATCATTCTGGTCCTGGATCTTCATGATAAAACGTGAGTGAATTGGTACAGTGGACAGTAGGAATATTCCAGAGAACACATCTATATACCACACATCTAGTAGAATATATATATATATATATATAATCATATATATAAAATCATGTGTGTGTGTGTGTGTGTGTGTGTGTGTGTAAAATCACCAAACTAAAAATACCTCTACCAAAAATGTTCTGATTATTCCAGAGACAGAAATGTTGTGACTAAAAAAATGACACTTGGAAGGGAATTCTTAACTGTATTTAGCATATCCTACTTTGCAAACTTTATAAAAAAAACATATGACCATGTGAACTCAATGCTAGGGCCCCTCCAATGACTTTGGAAGGGTGTCCCTTCAATTGAGGGGACTTGAGGTTGAAGCTTCATTAGCTCTTTGGCAAATAGACCCCTGTGTCCTGTAATCACATTTCAGACAAAGGAGAGTTTAAAAAGTTCAGTACTCCATATTGTGGATGAACATCACAGTCAGGACAAAGGCATGCCAACAGTTTTCAAATAAGAATCTCAAATTGCTGTGAAGGGTGTCAGATATTAAAAAGCCAATTAGTATAATAGCAGTGATAATGAAAACTCTTTTTTTTTTTGAGTTGGAGTCTCACTCGATCACCCAGACTGGAGTGCAGTGGCCGCTCCCGGCCACCGCAGCCTCGCCTTCTGGGCCCCAGCAATCCTTCCACCTCAACCTTCCAAGTAGCTGGAATTACAGGCATGCACTACCACGCCCAGCTGATTTTTTGATTTATTGTAGAGATGAGGTCTCGCTGCCCGTGGGCTCAGGCAATCCACTCACCTCAGCCTCCCAAAGGCATGGGATTACAGGCTGAGCCACCGAGCCCAGCATGAAAACTCTTAATGAAGTACACAACATGGAAATCTGCACACCTTTTCTCAAAAATATACTTACACTAAAAATAATTAAATATTTAAATATCAGTTTAGTTCATTTATTACTTCATTTATTTTCAGTAGTCTCTCTTCAAAAACATAAAGCTTTCAAGAAATAATTTATACTATTATTAAATAATATAAGTATCAGCTTAAACTTTATATGACCAGCTTTCAGACTTTATTATAAGAAAGGTTAATCTATGCTTCTTAATTCACTCCTAAGTAACTTTTAAAATGATTTCAGATAATTGTTTAGTAAGATATTTTAAATGTTTCTCAAGGATACTGTCTCTTCTGAATTTTCATTGTACTGATGTCTAACTCACTACTATAAATATTTCTGATTTCAAAGCTACTATATATTAATGAGTTTACGTTTTTGACTACAAGGACTGGCAAAAAATAAATCAGTGAATTAGAAGTTAAGAAGGAGCCGGGCTCGGTGGCTCAGCCTGTAATCCCGCGCCTTTGGGATGCTGAGGTGAGTGGATTGCCTGAGCCCGCGGGTTCGAGACCCGCCTGGGCAGCGAGACCTCATCTCTACAATAAATCAAAAAATCAGCCGGGCGTGGTAGTGCATGCCTGTAATTCCGGCTACTTGGAAGGCTGAGGCGGAAGGATCGCCGGAGCCCAGCCGGTCGAGGCTGCGGTGGCCGGGAGCGGCCAATGCACTCCAGTCTGGGCGACCGAGTGAGACTCCAACTCT
>NW_007249412.1:800834-840751 GCF_000164805.1 Carlito syrichta | reverse complement strand
CCAACTCAAAAAAAAAAAAAAAAAAAAAGAAGTTAAGAAGGAACTTGTAAAGTTCATTAACCATACTACTATGCTTTTGATTACATATCACATGATTCCAGATAAAATTCACATTAATTTTAGCCACCTAAAAAGAAGACTCCATTTACTTTTTTATTTTCTGCATTGCTTTTTATTGTGCCTCATATGCCAGTTACTGTGATTTTCAAAGATAAATATAATTTTGCTTGGTTCTCAAATCATTGTTAGCAGGACCATGTTTTATTCAGTGTTGTGTTCCTTGAGCCTACCTCAGGGTCTTTTAATCAGGTACACATTACATGTGCTGTTGAAGTAATGGAGCTGGTTTATATTGGAAGCTGGTTTCGTAATTTGCTTTGAAAAACAGACTTTGTTTAGTAAATACTTTAAGGAGCAACTGTGAGTTGGTAGTTGGTAGGAGGAAGCCACAGAGCTACATAGAACACAGACCTCTGTGTAAAAAAATAAGCAAGAGTTTAAACTATGGATGAGAAATAATAAAACTGAGGAAGAAACAACATTAACAATAAGACAGGATGCTGGCCTAACTGGAAGAAATGACTTCTAGGATTTTTATGGAGGTAGTAGAAATGGTCCAGGTATTCTGAAGAATTAATTAGAGAAAACATTAATGTGTTGACATTTGAAATAAAGCCATTTCATATTCTGCTACCCTAAATGTTTAGTAGAGTGACTACATAGAGACTCAAACTAGTGTATAGAGGATGCCAAAAAAGTGCATTTTCAGGAAGAAAAAAACTGTATTTAAATTGTAATATTAAATATATACCAATAACAAAATAAGAATTCAAATCATGTTTGAGTTCTGCTATTACAAAGGTGCTCAAAGTGGCTCCCATCGGCCCCTAGACACTTCTGATTACAATGAACATCTCTTAAAATGTGTACACATTTTTGGCATCTCTGGTATTTTGGAGAGTAAAGGCATAAGGGCATTTTCCAGCAGAGGGTAATGGTCAGCACGCATGGCAAGAAGGATGGAGCATTCAGTGGAGAGAAAAATTCAGAACAGGACAAACTAGTTTCTCTCCAACCCCCAAAAAAATCCTTGGCAGGGGATGTTGACTTTCCCTTTTCATGTAGGGTAAAACCGATTTTATTTAAGTTGATAAGGATAAGTTGATTCCAACAAACTGGAGGATTAGAGAATTTTGCATTTTTTGACACAGGGGTTAGAAATGTTTAAAATTAATTGAACGGAGGACATTGTCTTTGCCTTGAAAGAGCTTGAAGGCTGATATTTGAGAGATGCTCGCAGGCAGTTTGATAAATTCTGCAGTAGAAGTGTGATCAACATGCAGTGCAAACACAGAGAGAAAGAGTGTTGTTACACTTTACTTACTGGGAGAAACATCAGAAAGATACACAGAAGAAGTAGCACATGAGTGAACATCTAGAAAGATAATCCAGAATTCCTCCAGAAGAAAAATGGAGAAAGATATTTTTGGAATAGGAAAGAGAGTGCAAAATCATGGAAGGTTTAAAGAGCAAAGGGTATTGAGGAAGTGAAAGCAGAGAAAAGACTGAATGACATCAAGTAAGAAGACAAAGACTTCGGGGAAATGGCTAATAATAGTTGTTTATGCTCAGCTAGAAAGGTGAAATTGCTATTTTTTATTTCTTGATTCCTTTCCTGAAAAGGCACTGAATACATCTTTTGCAATACATTTTGTAGTCTGACCCAATTTGCACGTTTCTTTTCAGGGCTTTGCCTGTTTTATATCAATGTTTCATTCACAAAAATACACAATGACAGATTATTTTCACTTGTCCATCCATTCCTGAAGCTACAGACAGATCCATATTCCACTTTCTGCTCTAGCAAATGAAATAAAGATGCAGTGAAACAACATATGTGAAGACTGCTACAGGAAATCTATAATGTTGATAAAACCTCTAGGTTTAGCACAGATCAGTCAATTGAGAGTTTTTATTTTGTTATTATTTTTCCTGGCAAAACTTAAATTATTTACTGTAAAACTAGGACAAACCTCAAATAAAGTGAATAAAACAATATAGGAAGGTTTATTTAATTTTGTCTAGCTAGCCAGGTTTAAAATATATGTTTTCCCCCTGCTTTTCTTGAAGGTGATTTTGAGACACACTAAAGGAGTGCAGACATTTTTAATACATTTTTGTAACTAGTAAATCATAGATTTATATCTAAGGGTTCAAAATAAAATTCATTCTTCACGACTCATCTCCACTGTAACCTGTTCTGTAAAGGCTTGCCTGATTCTCTTTTAGTTCATGTACCTCTGTGTGGCTGACCACGTAAATCAGCTTTTATTGACAGGATGGACAGGAATCTGTATTAGAAGCTAAAAAATCTCCTGGGAAAAACTGATTCTAAGGTAAGAGAGCATGAAGGCACAGAAATGTGGCCTTAGTCATTAGGCCAGTATTGCAACAAAGCTTACAATTCTGAACACATCACAGCTTTCATGGATTCGTAAGTGAAATCCAGGGTGAGAAATATGAGAATACCTGATGGAGAACATTAAAAAAAAGAATTAGCTGACAAATAAAAGACCAGTGTTTAACAGTATTGATACAAAGACTCTAATAATGAAAAAAAAATCAATTAAAAAAATCCTCGCTGTACCCCAGCCTGGGAGACAGAGTGAGACGCCAACTCAAAAAAAAAACAAAAACAAAAACAAAAACCTGTCGCTCAGATAGTAGTGTGTCCTTTGTCCAGCAAAAAAAAAGAAAAAGAAAAAAATCAGAACTAACATTGATAGGCAGTGACACCTTCTAATGCCATGAGCGGAAACATGGGACCCTCTACATATTTTTTCTTTCCTTTTTTCTTCTCTTTTCTATCATTTTTTCTTTCTCTCTCCCCTTCTTCCTTCCCTCTTTTCTTTTTTCCATGTCTTTGTAGTATTGCTATAAAGGGATTTCTGAAACTGGGTAATTTATAAAGAAAAGAGGTTTATTTGGCTAATCGTTCTGCAGGCTATCCAAGAAACATGGCACTGGCATCTGCTTCTGTGAGGGTCTCAGGCTTCTTCCACTCATGACAGTGGTGAAGGTGAGCTGACATAAGCAGAGATCACATGGTGAGAGAGGAATTAAAGTGGGGTGGGAGAGGGGTTGTCAAGATCTTTTTAACAACAAGCTCTCAAGGAGATCTCTCATGACTAACCTTCCCCTCCTAGGGAGCACATTAATCTATTCATAAGAGATTCATCCCTTTACCCAAACACCTCCCATTAGGTCCCACCTTCAATATTGGGAATTAAGTTTCAACACGAGGTTTGGGGGACAAACATTCAACTATTTCACTCTTGCTGTCGCTTTCATCTGATGAAAGTGATAGAAACCCTATCTGAATTAGCTTAAGAAATCAGGAGAATTTATAGGAAAGACACCCAAGGTATTTCAGTGAAAAATGAAGTTACTTTAGGGAAGACATACATGAAGCTAGACACTGAATATGGCTCTCACCAAGGAAGTGAATAAGGCCAGGGATCTCTCTAGGTTTCCTCTGTTCTCTCTTTATCTACTTTGACTTTGTTCTTTCATGATGCAAATTGGGAGTCTTCCATAAGGCAGATACCATGACTGCTGAAAACCTGTTTCTCAGGAACAATTGACCCTTGCTCAATATAGTGTCAGGTTACAGATTCCAAATAAAGGGTTAGTTTGAGTTAGGTATCCAAGACAAAGCAAATGATATAGATGGGGATAGGGAACTGGCAATGTACATAAGAATATATAACCTTTCAGGACTCATGTTTAGTGCTAGGGTAGGAGCATTTCTTTGCAGAAGTGAGGCAGTGTTTCCAAAAGAAACCGCAAGATCGACAGGTTGACTTAAGGACTGACTGACATCTACTAAAGTAAGCACATAGCAGCCTGTGCCATCTTTAGCATCAATGCAGATACTCCTAATCTCTGTTATTGGCTGCCCTAACACAAACTCTTAGGATTTTTGTAAGCATTGGCATTAGTGGGTGCCAGCAGATGTCAGTAGCAAGATTCATGCTTTTTAAATCATTATTGACAAAGCATAGCACCATAGTGAGCTAGAGCACAGGAGGAGGAAAACAGTACATGCTACTGCAGTAAACAAAATTACTGGGAACTCCCTGAATCACAGGGAAGGTATTTGAGTGTGGGTTAAAATTTCTGTAGAGCAGATGGTGATGAAGCCAAGTAGTTTTGATATGCTATCTATATTTATACTTAGATTGATATGGCCTGGGAAATAATGGACTTCATATATTTAAAAGCTATGTGACGATTTATCAGATGTGGATCCTAGCACTATGCATGAATGTTCAGTAAAAGAAATATAGTGCTGAATCATATTATGGATTGAATCTGCCCCCAAATTGTGTATTTCTTACATTTTTATTTTCTGTACATGTCTTTTCAAAGTAATTTAGTTATTCAGTTGTAGAATGAAGTAATGAATTGAGTCTATTCAAGACATTAATGCATAGCAAGACAGAAATAGTGATGAATTGGTCAGGTGACTTTGTGTGTCTAATGTCATAAAATTGTCAGGCACAAATTCTGCACCTATGGTACTGGAGGGAGAAAGCACTACAGCAGAAACGACGTTGGAATAAGTATTTGAGATTTAAAAAGTTTATAACCATGAGTCCATACTCACCATGACCCACTTGGAAACTGAGCCACTGCATTGAGCAGCACTTTGGAAAAGAATGTGTCTGGGCACAGCAGATCATATAACCCTTGAGAGGAAACTAGAATACAAGACAGTGCTTAGCTTGGAGTTAAGAGGAAGAACCAGGGCTGAACTTTAGCCTTTTGAAATAAAGCAATAAAAGGAAAAGAGGGAGAGAGATGTGACCTGGATGGTAAATGGATTATCCGGGGTTGTCTGAGGGGGTGTTAAACCTGAACTTTATTGATGGTAAAGATATCACGAAAAGCAACATGGAAGACCAGCAACTTCGGCTGGCACAATGGATTCTGATTTTAGTGAGTGTTAGATCTAAGCCACACTGGACCAGGCCAAGAATGGGGTGGTGAGAACTGAGGATATTGATCTACTTTTTGTGTATGTCAGGTTTAGCACAGAAACTGCGATAGGAAAGAGTTTTTTGCAAATGGGGGCACCAATAGATTGAGATATAAGGACCTAAACCAGCTGTAGAGAAAAGCAAGACAAGATTGACAGATAACATTTTGAATTGAAAGGAAGCTGTCCTTTAGTGTTGTACTCTGTCTTTTAAATTTTTAAGTGCTTACCTGGACTGAATTAAAATGTTGTTCAATAACCATTTGGTGCGATTAGATTTCAGAGGATGCACGTTATCTAATTCTATAAGGATATGTGCATGCCATTTGAAGAAATGCATTTTGATCAGTGCTTACTTTCCCTTTAGAGCAATTGGTTGCTGATTTGAACACTGAAATGTTGCGTGTCTTGCAAGCATGTGACCAGAAGCACTCAGAAATATGCGGAGTCTTTTGTGGGCTGCTCCCATTGGTATGGTCCAAGAGTTGTGTTCAATCATTTTGTCACAACAATGACAGCTGTGAGAAGGAGTCCGTAAAGCTATTCATCAAGCTCTGAAACAGCTTGCACTTTACTTGTCTGGAGTTATTTACTAGTGGTTGATGGTGACACAGTTGAGTGACACAGAAGCCTATGAAACTTCTTGACTCTATTTTTGTGAGAAGGTCATTTTGAAAGAGAGAATCTTAAGGTATTCAATACATCCAAATCTAGCCTTTTATTAATATGGTAGAACTGCACCAAACTAGTGGGGAAGAGTGTTTTTCAGAAGGAATGTAGGCTGTGGTGTGATACAAATTTGAATTCTGTGTCTGTCATAGTGCAGTCAGAATAGAATATACAAATCATCACAATATGGCAAGAAGAACTTAAACTTGGCTCCTAATTAGATGTAAATCCTTGAGTAAAGAATTTAAAATATCCATCCTTAGTCATCATCTGTAAATACTGAGATTTGGCAAGATATTTTTGTTTCCTTTTTATTGTTTTCTTTCTGTTAAATATATGATTCTCCATGTATATTAACATTACCTTTCCACCAGAGTTTCAACATCCCTGTAGGCCAGGGACCCTGACCAATTCTTCTAAATTTCCTTCAGATTATAGAAGATTTGGCACGGACTAGGTATCTACTTAAAAAAAAAAAAAGCAATCTTTGAACAAAGATTTCTGGGAAAATAGTTGATGTATAAACCAATTCTCAGATTTTTTTTTTTTTTTTTTGATTTCGAGTCTCACTCTGTCGCCCAGACTGGAGCACAGTGGCCGCTCCCGGCCACTGCAGGCTCGACCTACTGGGCTCGGTGATCCTTCTGCCCCATCCTTCCAAGTAGCTGGAACTACAGGCACGCGCTACCATGCCTGGCTAATTTTTGATTTATTGTAGAGATGAGGTCTCGCCAAGTTGCCCAGGTGGGTCTTGAACCCGTGGCCTTAGGCAATCCACTCACCTCAGCCTCTCAAAGCGCGGGATTACAGGCTGAGCCACCAAGCCCAGCCAACTCTCAGATATTTTATCATTTCATTATTTTGTAGGTATTTAGTAAAAAGTATTTGATTAAATATAATGATCTTTTAAAATATATTTTACACACCCATAGTACAGGTAGCTTGGAGAAGCTTGCATCTGTTGGCAGTCTTGAAATCCACAAAAACATTACATCTGGAAACCTGAGTTTAAGTTCAAGTAGATTTTAATTCCCATTTTTAAATATTTGAAATGTATGACCCAAGCTTTTAAGAGTTTTAATTTAAAAAAAAGAAACTATCATGACTTCCAAATTTGGTTTTAGCTAGTAAGAGTAAAACATTGTGTACTTCTTTTAGCTGATAGCCATCTGCTATAGAAACATTCAAATGTCAGCTCATCAGAATTTAAAAGGACTTCCTGAACAGAAGTTCACTGAAATTTAAGAAAGTTTAATGGAACTTCTGTTGCAAAATGATGTTGTCTTGGCTTTAGGCTAATCCCCAAAACACACCTACAAATCCTTCTCCCAGAATGTCTGCTACAGAGAAAGAGCTGGGTTGGTTTTACAATTTTTATGGCAAAGGTTAAAATAAGTAATTTCCACAACAGCTGTCGACATATAGTCTGTCTTTGGAGGCTTCTTTCCCCAGAGAATTTTATTTCTTCAAATGTCATAATTAGAATTTCATCTCCAGTGACTACTCAAGGAAATCTGGCAGCAGGATGCAACATGGGTCACATTTTAATTACGGATGCATCTTTCTCATCTGAAGGGCCAGGAGCTTGTTGCTAGTCATGTCACAGGAACTCTTATGTACTGTGAATAATTAAGTGTGCTTTTCTGTGGATAGCAGTTGTTTCCTTAAAATTCAGCAAGATTTATCAGAGCGTTAACAGACTTCTTGTCCCACTAAAAACTGACGGCACTCAGAGAAATAGATTTCCAGGCAATTAGAGCAGTGAGTTGTGCTCATGTACTAGCATTATCTATGACAGATGTACAGATGTGTATCAATAGAAAGGTGCTTTCCTGTACTCATTTATGAATTTTCTTTTTTTGTTACACAAACCTTAATTAAATATCTACTTCCCTAAACTTACAGTTGGGGAAATAAGGTAGAACAACACTGTTTCAACTGTTCATGAAAAAGACATACCTGAATCTGATTATAAATTATTATTAAATGAGTGATATAATGAAATCACAACATGGTACTTTGGGAATATCAAGAAGAAGCAATTAATTCTGCTTGCAGAGATCAAGAATGACATGACAGAGGTGATATTTCAACTGAGCTGTAAAGAATAGTAAACAGAAAGGAATTTGGTAAGTTGATGAGAAAGGGGAAGGAATTCCTAACAAAGAGAACTACATCGTAAAAACAAAGAGATTGGAGGCACTTCTTGTTGGTAAAGTGTAGAATGCTTTTATGTAAGTAGTACGCATATAGTACAGCTCAGGGTTTGTTTTAATGCTGGCAAAAAATGTGGATGTGGGCAAGAAATTTGTCTTCACAAAAGGGTTACAGGTACAACAAAACATTGTTCCCCTCAGCCCTCAGAACAGCCAAACAATTTTTTTGAGCAATTTTATCCTTTTATCCCAGTTGCCTGAGCATTTCTATCATTTTCTAATTTTTCAGGAGGTTAAAAAAATTGGTATGTGCAGACAATGAACTGCTACTTAGTAACAGCAACAGCAAAAAATGAAATACTGAGAAGTGCAAGAAAATGAATGGATAGCAAAAACATTTTGCTAGGTGAAAACAGCCAGATAGAAAAGATTATATGATGTATGATTATATGAAATTTTAGAAAATCCAAAACAATAGTGATATAAATCAGACTGGTAATTGCCAGCATGCAGGGCTTGAGCAGATAATATTGACTAAAATGGGGCATTAAGAAACTTTTGTTCTCTATCATGATTGTGATGGTGGCTATAAGACTAAGAAGCATTCTCTGAATTCATCAAATTATATACTTAAAATTGGTAAATTAAATTGCTTATAAGTTATACCTCAATAAAGTTGACAACAAAGGTAAGCCACATCAGAAATTTTGGATTAGAATGAATTAACTTCAGAGGTTCTAAGGAAATATAGCCTTTCCAGTAAAAACATGTAGGATGAGGCCACTGAACTGACTTCCTCAAACATCCAAGACAAAGAATCACATTAGTTGACACTGAGCAGAGTAAGAAGTTGGTAGCAAAGAGGAGTGATTTTAATTTTCATTAAAATGTAATTTTTGGACTTTAAAAATGTTTGAGTTTAAATTACAAGTACAACAATAAAATTATAATTTTTATAAAGCACTTCTTATCTTTAAAAGCTTTACTTACATTAATTCATTTAGTTCTCACAACAACCCTGCACATCTCATTTTTATTCTCATTTGTCAGATAACAAAACTGAGGCCCAGGGAGGTTAATTAACTAGCTCAGGATCACAAACCTAGTAAGTGTAAGAACTAGAATTTGAAATTAGGTGGTCTGGTTCAGAGTCCATGCACTTAACCACAAAGGCACTATTTTTTAATTTAAATTTTCTTAGCAATTTAATAATGAGAAAAGTTTATATTCAACTCTGGAACATCTTGATGCTATTGCATGCTATTACTAGAGTATATTGTCATTTTATATCATTGCAGAATCCCTGATGATTTGTATAAGACTATATGGCTAGATGTAATTAGAGCAGAGAATGATTTTTCAGTTTCAAATACAGGAATGACATTGGAATTAACTAATTAAATACACTGTTCTTATTCAATTCAGTGTCTTCTGGTGTACAAAATTGATACTGACCATCAGAGGTACAAAGAATATCCACAAAAGAACAATAGCTGATATTGGTGGAGTGACTACATGAAGATGGAAGCGAGACTCCTCTTTTCCATGTTAAGATAGCCCCAGGCATGTCTGATAATAGGTTTAATGAAGAAGCCCGTGAATTCTATGAATAAAAGTCATTGGAGAGTATTAACAAGTTATACTAAAATGTACTATACATGTTTCTATACACAGGGATCTCCATTTACAAAGCCCTTCTAAAATAAGCTATTCAATTATTGGGTGACATTGTTGGTTTATGTTTCTAAGCTGAATGGAGATAATCTATTAGAACATTTATAAGCATGATGACTCTGGTATCTCTAGTTCAGTATTTATTTTGCACCACCACAGGGAAGAAAACCTAAGTAGTCATATTGTGCTAAGAACCAAACTTTTCCTCAGTTATGGTATCCCAAAGTCTAGCTAGCAGAGTGTGAAAGAGAGCAGCAGCATGCCAGTCTGGTATATGCTTTAGTCACATCTTCGAATGCAGGTTTTATTAATTAAAAAAAAAAGAAAAAAAAAAGCAACCTCCTATTTTGATATCCATATGTCTCATCCTTTTGTCTATTTATCAATTGGTTCAGAACTTAAAAGGCAAAGACGGGAATGTTGTCAATGAACTTAAACAAATCCAACAATGCTTATGTCATTACTTTTTTGATACATAGTAAAGGTGGAAGGCAGAAAGCAATATGAGGACAAGACAATATAGGGAAGAAAAATAAAGAAAAATTAAAGTTTCTCAGTCTCTCCTCATGTAGCCTATCTTTCATCCACATTATGCAACTCTCTTCTGCTCTTCCTCTTACCATAATCAACACACACATCCCCTCCAAACCCCTCCCCTTGCCAACAATAACAAAAAACAACAAGAACCTTTGTCTCCCAATAAGCGTTTTTATGTTCATCTTATTATAACCAAGTTCCCAAAGACCACCAAAAACACATTTGTAGTAAAACTAATTTAGTTTTATTAACTTGCTGCAGCAAGAAAAACTGCATCCTTATGGGAAAAATAATCTCGGTGAAATGAAATTAAGATAGTCTCGCTATAGGGCTTGGGCTTGCGCTGGATGATTTGCATGTCTGTTCTTGATTGCATTGTCAGAAAATGGGGCTATTTGATGATTGAGTATATTAATAGGACTAAAAAGATAGATGAGTATATTAATAATGTTAACTTAAGAAGTAGGAAAAATAAAATAGGGATGCATTGGTAAGAAAGCATTAGTCACTCATATTGACTCTAAGAGGGACATATGGTTACATAGTGTCCTTGTTTTTGTCTTCTTATATCAGGGTCACTTATGAATCTTATTTGATGTTGACAACCTGTGAATTGTTAGCTGTTGGCTGTTAGGCCAGCTGACACTTGTCAACTGTCAATGACTGTTGTTGCTTTTTTTTTCTTTTTAAAAATATTCTTACTTTCATCAATTCCTCTCTCAAAATTAAGACAGCTTGAAAGTTTGTTTTTAGGGGAGGAAAAAAAAAGCAACTTGTGTTAGATATCATCTAATCAGTCATTACTGAATTTTAGAGCAGAGATCCTGAGAGAAAAAAAGAGAAAAATATTATCTTTTAAGAAACTACTTATGTGCAAAAATGCAGGTGCATTGACTATATATGAACATAGGACCATAATTTATTGGTGGTACAAACCCATTTATACCAACATTTATAGCTGCATTATGATTATAGTCACTAATGAGAATGAGTTATTTGAGATAAACAAACATATTAACAAAGTTTTATTGATTGTGTTAACTTGACTATAATTATGTATTTAAAGACAAAAAATTAAGATTATTAAAAAGATATCAATATATTAAAATATTTTAATTTATTTTTTCATAGATGGCATACTGATAGTTGAGAAAAGTATTATATTTCAAGCATAATATAGCTAAACTTCAAATGAAAATTTCATTAGGTTTATCTTTAATAGCAGATTCAGAACACCAGAGATTGCTTTCTACACATAACATGAACCTAATGTAGAATTTTTAGTATTTCGATAATTATCTTTTAAGATAACCAAATTTCTTAAAGCATAAGTTTCTCATTGACTTTCTGGTTTGGGTTATTTATTTATTTTAAAAAAGTATAATATGCTCTGTGTCCTCTTCTAGCAAATCATATATTTGTACCCATTAATCAACATTTCATCCCCTCTTTTATCCCTATACCCTTCCCAGCCTCTGGTAGCCACCAGTTTATCTTCATGAGATCCGCTTATCTATCTCCCCCTATGAGTGAGTATATGCAACATTTGTCTTTCTGTGCTTGGCTTATTTTACTTACTGTAATGCACTACAAAAGAAAGAAAATCAGGGACTTTTGGGAGGATGGTGGTAGACCCAGTCAGACTATGTGAGTCCCATTGTGAGTGAGAAAGTTCATGAACAATTTTGTGTATGGGTCTGTAACGGTCTGTGAGTGGCTGATTGAGTGGGAACTTGGGATCATGTGGCCCGTGCTTTCCTGGTGAAGTGACTGATGCCACGGTTGCTCGGCTTGGACCCTAGTTCTCCCCAGGGCACAGAAGCTGAGCACCATTTTTTTTTTTATTAGCAAAGTCCTTCTTGGGAAGGAGCTGCTGGGAGTGACTGCCGGCTCCAGCCCCTGCCTCGCCACTGCAACAATTGGCCTGAAAATGGCAGCAAGGGCTGCAGAGAGAGCACAGCAAGGGAGCCCAAAGGCAGATCACCACCAGAGAAGACAAAAGAGGCAACCTGCCACCCCAACTTGAAAACTGGGCAGGAAAGTGCTCTGGCTTGCTTAACATGTAGTGACAGACTCAATCTCTCTGACCAGAGAATTAACTACTCAGGAACTGATTGTGACCCAGAGGGAATATCCTGAAAGCACAAACTCTGGAGGGAGAGAATGCTGAGCCTCAGCCACCCCATCCCCTACTCTGATTCAGTCACAGGACAAATGGTGTGACCAGAAAAGGAAGAGGAAGACCTCAGAAGAGATCAACAGTGAGTCTGGGACTGACCCAACCACCTCCTCCCCAGCAATTCCCTGAATGTCAGACCCACATGACTAGGGCATGACTGAGAAGGATGAATCCAAGCAGAGCTTGGATGTCAGCTGTGATAGGAGGACTCCAGAAAAAGTCTGGTTGGGTTGCTCCCCCAACAGTACCTGAGGAAGAGATAATCCTGTACCTCCCCATGAGGGAGGCTCCCTTGGCCATATGAGAATGAGAAGGACTGAAACCCTACCTACTCCCATCACCTCTTCCTCCTTCCCTAGCTGGACAATAGTGAGATTGTTAATAAGGCCACAGCTCCACAGGAGACAGCAGAGGGACTTACCTGTGAGCAGCTGAGAGGAACAATTACAGAACCTGCAACAAGAGGGCATGTTATTTATTTTTATTTATTTATTTTTTTGATTTGGAGTCTCATTCTGTGTTCCAGGCTGGAGTGCAGTGCCCCACTCTCAGCCACCCCAGCTTCAGCCTGCTGGGTTCTGGTGATCCTTCTGCCTTAGGCTTCCAAACAGCTGGAACTATAGGCAAGTGCTACCATGCCCAGCTAAATTTATTTATTTATTTATTCATTCATTCATTCATTCATTTATTGTAGAGAGGAGGTTTTGCCAAATTTCCTGGGCTATTATTGAACCCATGGGCCCAGGCAATCCACTTGCTTTGGCCTCCCAAAGTGCTGGGATTACAGGTTGAGCCACCGAACTCAGTCTGTTTTTTTTTTTTTAAGAGTTGAAGTCTCACTCTGTTGCCCAGGCTGGAGTGCAGTGGCATGCCCACGGCCACTGCAGCCTTGACCTACCAGACTCAGATGATCCTTTTGCCTCAGCCTTCCAAGTAGCTGGAAACACAGGCATGCTGCCACCACACCCAGCTAATATTTTGATTTATCATAGAAACAAGGTCTTACCATGTTGCCCAGGCTGATCTTGAATCCATGGACTCAGGCAATCCTCTCACCTAGGCTTCCCAAAGTGCTGGGATTACAGGCTTGAGCCACCATGCCCAGCCTATTTTCTTTTTCTGTTTGTTTTTTGTATTTAATTTTTTTCCTTTTCCTTTATGCATGAATGTGTATGTGAGGGGTCTATCTGCATTTCCCTCCACCTTTTTTTCTTTCTTCTTTCTACTTCTTTTTTCTTTCCTCTTTCATTTTTTATTTTCTGTTTATGTGTGTATGTTAATGATCGAGTGCTCATCCTTCAGTTTTAATGTTCTGTTTTTGTTCTTCTCTTTTTTTTAAGTTTAATGTATATGGGAATGCATGTGTGAGAGTTCAATCTGAATTCCTTTGGTTTCTTCTCTTTTTTTTTTTCTCCTTTCAGTTTGTGTTGGGTGTGTGAATGTGATTGGTTTTCTTTGTTTGTTTGTTTTCTTTTTTTCCTCAATTTCTTTTGTTTTGTGTGTGTGCTTATGTGTGTGTATTTGTTTTTTGCTTTGGTCTCTGCTTTTGTTTTTCTGTGTTTTTTATTTTTAAACTTCTTATTTCATCCTACTTTTCTCTGTTCTTCTCATTGTTGTTACTGTTTCCTGAACTCAGGGGGGAAACACACATACCCATCATCATATAGAGTATTGATGGGGAGTGGGTCTCAGGAAATTCATACCACAATCAGTGAACATTGTGATTTACAAATAGTTTCTGAATCCTAGTTCCCCATTCTCACCTTATTTGACTCTCAAAACTACAAGAGACAACAAAGCTTCCCACCCACAGCCCTTTTTCAAAACAGAACAAATTCAGAGACTTGACTAGTGAAGAACAGAGGATTGAGCAAACACCAGAAGTGAAAGCCTCTCTCACAGCCACTGAATAATGGGAGAAAAGATAAAAGTAAGAGATTGGTTACAAATGAGGAAAAATCAACAGAAGAACACAGGAAATTCCCAGTGCAACAAAGAGAAAATTTCTGAAATATCAGATCTCAGAGTCCAAGTAATGAAAGTCACCAATGACTGACCCCAGAATACAACAGGGATTAGGGAATGTTTGGAAAGAGTGAATAAGACTCAAGAAAAACAAGATGCAACACTGAAAGAACTTGTAACAGAGATTTTGGCCATAAAAATTTCATCCATGAAATAAATAGCAAGATGACAAGCATGGAAAGCAGAATTAATCAAGCAGAAGAAAGAATTCAGAACTCAAAGACTAAAACATGGAATTAACTTGATCTGTAAAAAAAATAGGAAACTCAGAAAGAAAGAACAAAGCCTATGAGAGGTGTGTGATTATATCCAGAGGACCTATGCCTGATTGGTTTCCCAGAAGAAGAAAAAGAAAGGGAGAACACCTTGGAGCAAGTATTCTAGGAGGTTATCCAAAAAAATGTTCCCCATCTCACCAGAGGTATGACCATCTAGACACAAGAGAAACAGAGAACCCCTGCAAGACATCAAATGAAAAGACTGACGCCTAGACACATAGTAATTTGCCAACACAAAGTAGGTACAAAAGAAGAATCCTAAAGGCAGCAAGAGAGAAAGGTCAGAAAACCTACCGGGAAAAACCAATCAGAATAGCAGCAGAAACACCATGAACTAGGAGGAACTGGAGTCCAATATTCAAAGTCCTCAAAGATAAACAATATCAACCAAGAATTTTCTACCCAGTCAAGTTCAGTTTCATCAGCAATGGAGAATTAAAATCCTTTCTAAACATCCAATCCTAAGAGATTATGCAGCCTCCAGACCAGCTCTACAGGAGACACTTTAAGCACAGAAGACAGAAAAAAAAGAATGACAACCTACTTTTCAAGAGGTCAGGAGAACACAGAGTCAAGAGAGAATACATAACAGTTGGAAACCTGAAATCACATACACATCAACCTAAAAGTTAAAAGAAAACAAACAACAACAAACAAAGAAAAAACTTTATAAGAACCTCATAGCAGGGATAAACAATCACATTTCAATAATAAACCTGAACATGAATGGACTAAATGCACCACTGAAAAGACACAGATTGGTAAATTGGATAAAGAACCATGATACAATAATTTGCTGCATCCAGGAAACTCATCTCACCTCAAGGGATGAATACAAACTCAAAGTTAGAGTTTGGAAAATGAGTTTCCAGGTGAATGGGTCACAAAAGAAGGCAGAATTCATGATCTTAATATCAGACAATACAAAGTTTAAGTTATCAAAATTTTAAGTCACAAAAGGACACTGCATAATGATAAAAGGTTCAATTCATCAACAAGAAATATATGTACCCAACACAGGAGCATGAGTGTTTATAAAGCAAGTACTAAATAAACTAAAAAAAAGATATTGGCTCTAATACTATTATAGCTAATGACTTAAATACCTCACTAATAGAGCAGTAAGGCAAAAAAATCAACAAAGAGATTCAAAACCTTAACATGACACTCGATCAAACAGACTTAATATATACTTACAGAACACTTTACCCAACAACCACATAATATACAGTCTACTCATCACCACATGGAACATACTCCAAGATTGAGCACATCCTTGGCCACAAATCAAGCATAAACAAATTTCATAAGATTGGAATCATGCTATGGACCTTCTCAGACCACAGTGGAGCAAAAAATAAATATCAACACCAACAAAATTCCCCCAAAACACACAAAAACATGGATGCTGAGCATGCCACTGAACTACAGCCTGGGCAGCAGGGTGAGACTCCAACTCAAAAAAGAAAAAGAAAAAGAAAACTACAAAACACTGCTCAAAGAAATCCATGAAGACAAAAACAAATGGAAAAATATTATATGCTCATGGATAGGAAGGATCAACATTGTTAAGATTTCTGTCCTACCCAAGACAATCTACAGATTCAGTGCAATACCCAATAAATTACCAACCATCATTCTTCTCAGACCTGAAAACAACAATACAGAAATTCATATGGAAACATAAATGACCATGAATAGCCAAAACAATCCTTAGTAAAAGAAACAAAACAAGAAGTATCACACTTCTAGATTTTAAACTTTTCAATAAGAATACAAAAATCAAAACAAGAACAGGTATATGGACCAATTAAACAGAATAGACATTCCAGAAGCAAAACCTCAATTTCTCAACCAATTCATATTTGACAAAGCCTCCACCAACAACCACTGGGTAAAGGAGCATCTATTCATTAAATCGTGCTGGGAAAACTAGCTAACCACATACAGAATATTGAAACAGGACCCCTACCTATCACCATACACAAAAATCAACTCTAAATGAACCAAAGTCCTAAATGTAAAACCTCAGATTACAAAAATCTTAGCAAATGCAGGAGACACCTTTACAGAAATCAGAGTAGGCAACCTATTCCTGATCAAAATCCCAGATGTACATGCTAAGAGATAAGATAGACAAGTGGGGCCTCATTAAACTGAAAAGCTTCTGCAAAGCAAAAGAAGCCATCAAGAGAGTGGGGAGACAGTCCACAGAATGGGAAAGTAGATTTGCCAACTATATATCTGACAAAGGCCTAACATCCAGGATCTACAAGGAACTCAAATGTGCCAAAACAAACAAAAAACAAACAGTCCTTTAAAAAGTGGGCAAAAGACATAAAAAAGATACCTCTCTGAAGAAGATATACAGGCAGCCAACTGACACATGAAAAAGTGCTCAGCCTCACTAATTATCAGAGAAATGCAAATCAAACCCACACTGAGATACCACCTAACCCCCGGTAAGAATGGCCACCATTAATAAAACAAACAAGTGCTGGTGAGGATGTTGAGTAAAGGGAATGCTTCTACACTGCTGGTGGGAATGTAAACTAGTTCATCCTCTATGGAAAACAGTGTGGCTACTTCTCAAAGGACTAGAAATTGACCTTCGTATAATCCAGCAATCCCACTACTGGGAATATACCCGGAGGAACTAAAATCTTTCTACCAAAACCAAAACCTGCACACGCATGTTTATTGCAGTGCTATTCACAATTGCAAAAACATGGAACTAACCATGCTGCCTATCAAAACTGGACTGGATAAAAAAATGTGGTACATATACATGATGGACTATTACACAGTCATAAAGAAGGACAAACATACAAACTTAGCAGCAACTTATGGATTTAGAATCTATAATACTCAGTGAACTATCACAGAAACAAATAACTGAGTATCACACGTTCTCACTCATAAGCAGACCCTGAACATTTACCATAATACTATAAGAAAGGAATTGACAATAGTGAAATACTGCTGGGATGGGGGACACATAACATCAAAGAAGGTACCTGATCTCAAACCAGGCAAAGTGAGGACCAAAGGGAGACCCAAACTTTATTTGTATAATGTCTACTTATATACCTAATCCTGAGTTGTGCCCCACATCTTTGAAATAAAATATAAAAAAGAAAGAAAATCAGCATATAAAAGAGATATCTGCACTCCCATGCTTATCATAGTACTATTCACAGTAGCCAAGTTACGGAATCAACATTTCGATGGATGAATGGATGATGAAAATACGGTATTATGCACAACAAAATATTATTTAGTTAAAAAATGAAATTCTGTCACTTACAGCAACATGAATGAAACTGGATGTCATTATATTCAACAAAATAAGCCAAGGACAAAAAGACAAGTATTCCACATTCTCATTCATATGCAGACCTAAAAAAAATCGATCTTATGAAAGTAGTGAATAAGATACTGGTTACCAGAGACTAAGAAAGGCAGTATGGAGAGGTGATAATAAAGAAGGGTTAGTTAATGGGTACAAAAATACAGTTAGATATAATAAGCAAGTTATAGTGTTTGCTAACACAATAGAGCAACTATTGTTAACAATATTGTATTGTATATTTCATAATAATTAGAAGAAAAGATTTGAAATATTTCCAACACAAAGAAATATGAATGTTTGAGGTGATGGATATCTCAATTACCCCGATTTGATCATTACACATTGTATACATGTATCAAAAGATCACACGTACCCCCTCTAAGTATGTATAACTATTATGTATCAGTGAAAACATTAAGAAACATTAAAGTCATCATATGATCCATTAATTTTTCTTCTTAGAGCATATAACCATGAGAATTAAAAGTGTATGTCCATATGAAACTGGTGCCCAAATGTTCATGGCAGCAATATTCATAATCTCCAAAAAAGTAGAAACAAACCAAAATGCTCATGAACTGATGAATAACTAAACTGTAAAAACAGAAATAAATTAGTGATTAGTGCCAAAAGTTAAAGGAAGGGAGAAATATCAAGTGACAGCATATGGTGAGGTGAGAAGGGAGGAATGGGGAGTGACGGTAATTTGGTCATTAAGATTTACTCTTATGTTTTGGTCTAAGAGTTTTGTTATTTATGTATTTATTTATTTTAAAGATGTGGTGTACAAGTCAGGATTCGGTACATAAGTGGTCTGCATACCTCCTATTGGTCCTCACTTTGCCTGATTTGTGATTAGATACCCTTGTTGATGTTATGAAGAGTTTAATAATTTTAGTTTGTACAAGCTTCTGCTTGAGCTCACCATTCAAGTTACATGAGGCTTTCCTACATCACACTCTATGCTGTAATAACAAGGAACTACCTTTGTGTTTACATATTGGTCTCTTTCTCTGAAGTACTCTGACTGTTACATTATGTTTTTAAATAAAAAATAAAGTTTTAAAATTATTTTTCACTAGACTCCTACACAATTTACTTAAAAATAATTGACTTTGTTGACTAAGATTCAACACAGCCCTGCAACTATTAACATACATAAACATTGTTACCAAAGATCAGTTGGTAGTCAGTTACTCCACAGAAAGGCATTCATGTATAGAATTTACTATGCTTCAGGTAGTCATGCTTGGTCCTACCTACCTTAAAAACTTAGGTTTATAGCGAAACAGGATGGAGAAAATTCAAGAAGAATTTACTAGATAACAGTATCACATCTCACCACAGACTTCTATATAAACATTCAAGGGCCTTTAATAGGCAATGTGATGGCTAATTTTATATGTCAACTTTACTTGGCTACAGGGTGTCCAAACATTTGGTTGAATGTCATTCTGGGTGTGTCTTTGAGGGTGTTTTTGGATAAGATGGACATCTGAATCCATAGACTGAGCAAAACAGATTGCTCTCTCTAATATGGATGACTCTCATCCAATTATTTGAAGACCCATATAGATCAAAAAGACCGAGCAAGAGAGAATTTCATCTGCCTGACTAATTTATTCTGAACTCATATTGGAATTTACACCATCAGCTTCCCTGAGTCTCCAGCTTTCTGACTGTAAATGTTGTAATTTCTCAGCCTCCATGGTCATGTGAGTCAATTTCTTATTATCTATCTACCTATCATCTATTTATCTATCATCTTCTATCATCTATCTATCCATCTATTATCAATTTCTCTCTCCTATTGGTTCTGTTTTCCTGCAGTACCTGACTAATACAGACTGTTATGACCTCCATCAGTGTAATTTTCTCTTTGGACTGAGAAATCTTCAGAGATGGCTAATGTATAACCCATAATTATTGAGGCAGGGGCATAAATTATATTACTTATAATAATAAAAACAAGTTATGCTTAAGCAGTTGTAAGTGACTAAGAGCTATATGTAATAGGTATAGATAACTATCTGTCTGTCTACCCATTCATCCACACACCATTTCTCTCCAGAACGGACTATTATCAATTCTTTCCTGTCACAAATGTTTAACTCATTTGTGACCACTAACATGAATTTACATCATTCTAAATTCTGTTCCTGATGGCTGCTGGTGTGAATTTATGTCTTTGAAAATTCTGTTTCTGAATGCTGTGGGGTTGTCATAAGTATGTGCTATTTTATTTTGCTTGAAAATTTTTTTTTTTTTTGAGTCAGAGTCTCACTCTGTCACCCAGACTCGAGTGCAGTGTGATCCTTCCGCCTCAGCCTTCCAAGTAGCTGGAACTATAGGCACGCGCTCCATGCCCGGCTAATTTTTGATTTATTGTAGAGATAAGGTCTTGCCAAATTGCCCAGGTGGGTCTCGAAACCGCGGGCTCAGGTAATCCACTCACCTCAGGCTCCCAAAGGCGCGGGATTCTAGGCTGAGCCACCGAGCCTGGCTTTTGCTTGAAAATGAATTGTCAGGCAAGGAGAGATAAAGTCAATTGAGATAATTATCTGATATTGACTGCACAATGTTGCTATTAATTTACGTAGTTGCTAAAAATTGCAAGTTGGTCATTATTTTGTTGTGATTAGTGTTTTATGTTTTTATTTTGATATTTCAGGACTTTCAAACATCAATGTTAAAAATAATTTACTATAATTATGGAAAATAAAGAAATATATGCTAATGAGATTTCTGAGGGAAGGTGAATCCAGTGAACTTATAAGGTATAGTGAGACAGATAGTGATGTAATGATGCAATGTAAATGAAGAAATATAATGCAGAGAATCTATGACAGTGAATCTAGTACTGGTGAGAATGAATTAAACATTGAGTAGACAAAATATGATCCAAAAAGAAACTTAGAAGTGTTTAGTTGTGGCCTTTGTTTTGCTAAGCTATGGTATGGTCAAGTGCTCTTTGAGCTATGGTCAGTCCATGTTTTCTTAAGCTTTGGACCCCTCCCCTACCTTGGCGAGGTGAATCACCTCTTTCTCTCTCTCTCTAATTTACTTTCTAAAGAAACTGTATTCTCTAATAAAAAAAAAAAAGAAGTGTTTATTGGTAATTCAGGTGTCAGTGTATTTTCAAATGATCCTCAAGGGTAAGTGAAGCTGTCAGACTATTTATTGGAGATGATTTCCTAGACATGATCACAACTGAAACTAACAGGTATTATGATGAGATACACAGCATATATAAATAGAAATAAAAAATTGGAGCAATTCTACAGTGTCCAAGATGAAAAAATTTCTAGCATTAAATATTTTGATGGGACAAATGAAGAAAGCCACAATGCATGCATGATTATTGGTCAACATGTCCATTAATTTTGATGCCCTTCTTTTCAAAAATAATGACATGAAATAGATTTCTACAAATTTTGCAGTTTTTGTATTTTTCCAATAATGCAGAAATGCAGTCAAATCCAAGCAGATTATGCAAAATTGAACCTATAATAAATTAAGTTTTAAACAAGTCCAACACTATGTACAAACCTGAACTAGAACTTTCCTTGGATGAATCCCATCATACCTTATTGTGGAAGACTGTCTTTTCAGGTTTATAATCTGAATTAAAAAAACAAACTACAGAGCCGGGCTCAGTAGCTCAGCCTGTAATCCCGGGCCTTTGGAAGGCTGAAGTTAGTGGATTGCCTGAGCCCGCGGGTTTGACACCCACCTGGGCAACTTGGCGAGACCTCATCTCTACAATAAATAAAAAAAACTAGCCGGGCATGGTAGCGCATGCCTGTAGTTCCAGCTACTTGGAAGGCTGAGGCAGAAGGATCACCAGAGCTCAGCAGGTCAAGGCTGCGGTGGCTGTAAGCAGCCACTGCACTCCAGTATGGGCGACAGAGTGAGATTCCAACTCAAAAACAAAAACAAAAACAAAAACTAGTGAGAGTGGTGTCTGAGGTAAATACTGGATATGATTACAACTTTCAGCTGTATTGTGAAAAAAGTGACAAATTAGAAAAGACTATTTCACTTGTGCTTAATGACAGAAGTTCGTGGCAACCAGCCTCAGGTTTTTTAAATTTCATATTCATTCTCTCCAAGTATTAGGAAAGTGAAAAACTTGCTGGTCGCAAATGTGTTAATAAGTGTCTATGTGCCAATAATCTTTCAAGCATAATATAGTAATACAAAATTCAAGTGTCTGTTCTTTGATAAATGATAGGTAATAAACACAAGAAATCAGGGTTATATTATTCAGTTACTAGAAAATAACTGAAAGGATATAACATGGACTCAATATACCCAATGTGCAGCCATTTTAACATTACTTAAGCCTCATGTTTTTCTAACAGTTCACTTAAATTATCCTTTAATCACTAGTCAAGAACAGCACTGGTTTCTCAGAGGTAGCTGCTGATAATTGTTTTACAACCCTCCTCCCCAGCTTGTTTTGTACTAATTAGTTTTTCTATTTCAAGTATTTGCCTCCAACCATTAGATCCAGATTAACCTAATCACCCCTTTTGATCTTCATTACACAAACAGACCCCATCACCGTGGCAGCAGTCATGTGACTAACCCACCTATCTCCCTACTGTCCATCACCCATCAGTACCTGCGCTTACCTGCCCCTTCCTGATGACATGGAGTAGACCACCAACCAACCACCTTAATGACCTGCTCCCATCAAGGGGAATGTTTAAAAACATTCAACTTCTAGCAGCCAACCACCATTGCTTTACTAAAGTCTGGTGTGGCTATGTGTTCTTTGAGCTATGACTGCTGCCATGTTTCCTAAGCTTTGCCCCCCTCTGCTACTTTGGGGAGGTGAATCTCCTCTCTCTCTAATTCACTTGGAAATAAACTATATTTTCCAATCTAACTTCTGTGCAATTCTTTGCAACTTTCATGTGGCGACGGTTCGCACAATCCTACTATGGAGCCGATTGATCTAATATTTTGGAGACCCCACTGGGATATCTATATCTATATCTATATCTATAGATATATATAAAACTAACAATAACATTATATTGGCCATCTTTATTTTGAAGGTCTTGTGTATAGGTTCAATATAGACATGCTAGCATTGCACAAGAATCAGTGTTCTTTTTAGGGATAATTGCAGACTTATTCTTTGGTTGAAACACAAGTGAAATCAGACACATCTACTGATACATAAAATCCAAAAAAAGTTTCAAATACAAATAGTATTTATTCAATTGTTTATCACTATGTTTATATGTTTTTAAATTTAAATTCAAGGCTTTGATATGAGCAACTTTATACAAAAAACAACTTTATATAAAACTTAATGTTTTTGTGACAGGATTAGTAAATGATACATAAGAATTCTTTTTTTCTTCTCCAAGCCAACTATGCATACTTTTTCTTCTTCAACATCAATTCTTGTCTTATCATCCAAAGTTACAATGAACCTCTCTGAGGATTATATAACAGAGACAGAACTAGGATGCTAAATCTTCAACAATAAATTATTCTTTCATTTGTTTCAAAATTTATTTATCTAGTTATAGGACAGAACTTCTCATTCAGAGAAGTAGAAGTATCCCCCAAATATGAACTAACATCAGAACAAGAAATTTGCTATTTAAAGGCATCAAGGATTATGTTATATTGCTTAAATAATATAAACCAGTTTTATTTAGGTAATTATAGGTGGTTAAGAGCTGTCTGTATCTATTAGGTATAGATATCTATTTGTTTATCTACACATTCATTTATCCACACACCCATTTCTCTGAATAACTGCTTGCTTCTGGTGAAACTTTCCATATCAAATGGGATATTATCGGTACACAGTAAATTTGGCATAATTTTAGTGCCAAACATGTTTTTTTGCCCAAAGGACAGGTACATTAGGACTCTCCAGAAAGAGATAACCAAGAGGATATAGATTATAAATATATACATATTTGAGAGGAGATTTAATTAAAGGTTGGCTCATATATTCATGGAGGCTGCAAAGTCTCATAAAAGGCTATTTGCAAGCTGGAGACCCTGAGATACTCACTACAAGTTGGAAAGCTTCTGAACCAGGGAAGCCAATAATGTAACTCTCAACCTGAAACTGAAGACCTGAAAACCCAAGGGGCCTGTGGTGTAAGTTGAGTTCCAAGGCCAGAAAATCTGGATTAATGATGTGCAAGGGCAGGAGGAGGAGAGTGTCTCAACAGCTATTTCTTTCTCTCTTTCTCTCTTTTTTGTTCTATCCAAGCCCCCAGCTGATTGAATGGAACTTGATCATGTTGAGAATACATCTCCCCTACACAGTCCACTGGCTAACATTCAATCTCCTTTGGGAACACTCTCACAGGTACATCTAAAAGTAAGGCTTTCCCAGTTCTCTAGGTATTCCTTAATTCAGTTGTTGACAAGAAGATCAAACTCTGTAAAATATTTTAAGAGGCTTATTCTGGGTCAGATGTGAGTGACCCAAACCTGTAGAACAGTCCCAAGAAATTCTAAAATCATGTGACCTAAATGGTTGAATTACAGCTTGGTTTCATCCATTTTTAGGAAGACAAAAAACACAAATCAATTCATGCAAGGTTTACATTGAATGGGCCTGGAAAGGTGGGACATATCAAAGCAGGGTGCTTACATGGATTCAAATATTGGCAATTGACAGGAAGAGTTCATCTCTGTCTAAATAATTTGAAATCAGTAAAATAAATGATTGAGTTAAGATAAGGGTGTCTGTGGAAGTCAAGGTTCTTGTTACATAGATGAATCCTCTGAGTAACAGGCTTCAGAGAGAATGGATGGTATATTTCCTAAAAGGTGCTTTCTATGGTTGCAAATTTCCCCAAGAAAAAGTTTTCCAGGATCTCCTCAAATATGTCAAAGAAACATATTTTGGGGTAAGAAGTATTTTTATTTTCTTTAGGATCTGCTCTCTGTCATGTGATACTATACCAGAGTCAGTTTGGAATTTGGTATTTTTTTGCCACAGAGTCTGTTTTGTCAACTTAATGATCTCTATTTTAATGTTAATGCTAGTTGGTTGTACCTAAAACTTCACAAGGGAGGGAATGAATTCAATCTCCTTTTCATCATGGCCTGGGGTTTAGTTTTTCAGGTTTCCTTTGGTATAGACAGGTATGTTCAGTAAGTTGAGGGGCTTACAATTTTATTTTTGGTTTACACAGTCAAGTTGACACTTAATATTAACTGTAACAACAGGTGACATGTTCAGTAAGTATAGGCTGCCTACAGAATTCATGAAAAATGTACTTACAAGGAGAATTAGATTACATCTTTTGCTTGAAACTTTCTATTCAGACAGAATGAGGATCAAAGCCTAGATTTGTTTCCTTATCTCTCTTCTTAAGTAGTCTGTTTTGAATTATAATGAAGTATTTTTTGGCTTCCTCAGCAATGAAAGCTTTCTCAATTCTGGCCATTTTTATGTCTGATCCTGTAAACAAAATAAATTATCACCCATGCTGAAAAAGTAATTATTAAAACAGAAACGTATATTCATATAAAGAATGCTGAGCTATGGCTTAAGAACTTGAGCATAGATGTTTGAACAGCTATTATTTGTATAAGGATGACTTTCTTCAGATAACTCAAGATACCTTTTACCCATCAATTCTGTAATTATGACAGAAATAATATGTCCTATATTTGGATTTATTATAGTGACTGACTTTATATAGGATTTATTATTATAAATGACAACTGCAATTGCATTGTGGAATGCCGCCCATAATGTTTCCATTTTAAATGTTCTATTTCCCCTCTGCAGCAAGGCAATCTATTTCTTGAAATTGGATAGGATAAACAATAAATGATAATGTTTGAAGTTAATAGCCCAGAGAATAACTGTGTGAATAGGTAGAAGGTCTGAAATCTACCTTTTGACCTCCAGTGTGGGCAACAAAGACTAGGTCTTAGAACAGAACTACAATCAGTCAGTATACTGAAGGGATTCTTGAGGTGAACTGACAACACATTAGCACCTTGATGTGCTCTTAGTTATATTTCTGGCAAACATTGTCCACCCAGGCAGAAAGAAACAGCAGTTTAGTGGGAAAAGTAAGGTGAAATGGATCATATCCTTTTTTTGTTGACATATTCTTTCTTTATACATATGCATATAATTCTCTACTCAGCACTATTTAAACATGTTACAACAGACTTGAAGTTTGGTACAGTAAACCCATATGCCCTTAGTTGCCTAATTGTACCTATTCCTAACATCATCAATTTATTACATAGAATTTTTAGTTTAACCATCAAAATGACCTTGCATTGCCATTGCCTACACAAATCAATAACTTTTATGGATCCAAAATATCACCTTATAAATTTATTAGAGAAGACATCAAAAAACCCAGGGTAGGTACAAATGAGAGGTAGTGGTAGAAAGTTTGAGACTGAAACACAGCATGTCTTTGCTTGCCTGTTGTTAGATTTCTGATGTTAATACTATTAAAACATCCCCATTCTAAGGAGAGATTTATGCTTAAAAAGTATATTTTTGAATTACAATGTATTTCTTTCTATAAGAATTTTTCAAAATTAGGTAGCTTCCCCAGTACATCTGTTATTTATTTATTTTTATTTCATTTTGAAGTTTCTTTTAATGGAGAGAAAATTTATATGCAGTGAAATACACAGTACTTAAGTTTACAATTCAATTAGTTTTGACAAATGTGTACAATCAGGCAACGGACATTTCTATCAACACATAGAACATTCTTATCACTCTAGACGGATCCTTTGGCCTATTTTAGTCATATTTTACCCTCATAGTCAACCACATTTCTGATCTATTGCCAATGCTAGTTTATTTTATTCTTGAATTTCATATAAATGAAAACACATAGTACATTCTTTCTTGTGCCTTCTTTGACTCAATGTTATATTTTTGAGATGTATCCATGCTACAGGATGTATCTATAACTTATTTCTATTTATTGAAAAACAGTTTTCCTACAGATTTCTAAAAAAATTAATTGCAAGATAATAAATTTGTATTGTTTTAAGCTACTAATTTTATGGTAACTTGTTAAAACACCAATAGAAAGCTCATGCTAAGACAAACCCCAAAATACCAGAAGTTAATTGTGCAAACCCAAATAAATCTATACCAACACACATAGTAATTAAGCCTAGTCATGACAGAGGAGGATAAAACTTTGAAAGCAGTCAAAGAGAACACATTATTATGGGGGGACAATTCAAATGATAGATTTATCATTGGACTCTATTGAAGTCAGAAAGAAGTAGAACATTTTCAAATACTGGGGATGAAGAGGTCAAAGAAATTGTTAATCACAAGTTTTATATCTGGTGAAACTATCCTTCAGAAGTGAAATAGAAATATGCTCAGATAAAAGAAAATGAAGATAATTTGCCACTAGCTGACCTATTCTTAAAGATGCCTAAAGGCAGTTCTCTCAGTGGGAAGAACATCATGACAGAAGGTGACTTGGGACTTCAGAAAAGAAAGTACATCAGAGTGTCCAAGGATAATGGTAACTGACACACTTTTCTTCTTCTCTTGCATTACTTAAACCATATTTATGATTGACGCAAGAACCACAATCTGCTGTGGTGGTCAATGCATATAAAGTAAATACTTCAGAAAATTATGTTTAAAAGATGGGGAATGTAAAGGGACTTGAAAAGAAGGAAGATTTCTATGCTTCACTCAAAGTAGTAAAACACTGGTACAAGTAGATTTTGTTACATACGTATATTGCAATACCTGGAGCAACCACTAAGAAAACTATACAAACTGATTTATCACAAATAAATAAAAAAATAAAGTATATATATATAAAAATAAATAAAAGTGAAAGTAAAAAGTACTCAATTAATCCATGGAAAGGTAAAATAAAAGAAACTGGAATGATATACAGAGGGAAACAAATCAATTAGTAAAATGGGAGACTTAAGTCCTAACATATCAATAATAACCTTACGTGTTAAATGGATTAAAGACAGAGTGGATGGCAATCGTAATCTAAAAATATTCTATGTATAAAAAAACAGACTCAAAATATAATGACATAGTTTGAAAGTAAAAAGATGGAAAATGTATACTATGTAAAAATGAGTTTTAAAAAACAGTGTAATTACATTAATATAAGAAATTCAACATCAGAGATAAAAATTACTAGACAAAGAGAATCCTTACATAATTATAAAAAGAACAGTCCACCAAGAAGATATAATTATCCCAAATTTATGAAGCAAAAAATTTATAGACTGAAAGGAGAAATAGACAAATCCACAATTATAGTTGGTGATTTCACACTCTAATTACTCTATACAATTGAGAAAACTTTTAGACTAAAAAATTAGCAAAGACATAGTGGATGTTTTTCACTGCTTTTTTCCGGGTAGGGCCACAGAGATGGTTTCTGCTTCTTGGCGGTGGAATGTGCTGGGATCTGAGTAGCTGCATAGGGTATGAATATCTTATATAGACATAGATATAGTTAGATATATAACTCATGCAACAATATCAAAATTAACATTTTCAGGAAATTACTCTACGATGGTGAGGGAGTTGGCCAAAGTGCATGAGTCACCACGTAAATGAGTGGGCACAGGCAGGGTCAAATATGCATGCAAGTGTATTGGAAAGTTGGTGTAAAATTGTCTGACTGAGTGGGGACTTGGGAACAAGTGGCCTGAGCTCTCCTGCTGAGTCCTCTTCCCTATGCAGCTACTCAGATCCCAGCACATTCCACTGCCAAGAAGCAGAAACCATCTCTGTGGCCCTACCTGGAAGAAAGCAGTGAAAAACATCCGCTGCTAGCGTTACTCACCCCGCAACCTTTGGCACCAGATTGGGCACTGGCAGTGGGGACTGCAGAGGAACTAGTTGCTGAGCCTCAGCAGAAGGCAAGATGAAGAGGCATCCCTACTGTATTTGTCCTGGTAACTAGGTGGAGATAGGCTTCAACCTGCCTACATGAACAGCAGAACTACTCCCTAAGACGGAGAGGTGAATTCAGCACTTCTCTGAAGTTGATCACTGCCAATCCAAAGACGATACCCCAGGGGCAGATTCCCAGAGGGACAGGCCCATTGGAGAGACCCAGACCCCAGATACTCCATCTTCCTAACTGAAACATTTGTGGGTCTAGGGCTGCAACCAGAAATGAAGAATCCAGTCTACAGAGGATAAATTGGGGTGAGTTTTAAAGTGATCCAGCTCCCCTTTTCCCAGCAATTTGTGAAATGTGTGATACAGGTGGGCAGGCATCCTGACAGCACACATGGAGTGGGTTGAACACAGGTGGATCAGTTAAGAATGGTTTGCAGCCTCCTTCTGACTACACAGTAAGCAGGGGGACAGATTTAGAGGTCAGACCCCCTCCCTTCTGCCCCCAACCAAAGTAGTGGTGTTTGGGTCACATCTATACGTAATCAGAAGTTTCAGAAACTACTACAAGGGATGCTCAAAGATTACAAAAGTTTTTGTTTTGTTTTGTTTTTAATTTTCCCTTCTTTCTCTATATAGTTTGCAGGGTGTGTGTGTTTTTAATTTTGTTTTACTCCTTCACTTTATCTTTTCTTTTTTTCTCCCAGAGGGAATGTTTTTATTAATTTTAATTTTTTTTAGCATAGTTTTTATTTTAAACTTGTGGGGTACAGTTAAGGGTTAGGTATACAATTATGCATTGTTCAGGCACCCTTGTTGATAAGGGGTGTCCCCTCATCCCCAGACAGATATTGACTACCGTTAATCCCACCTCCCTTCCTCTCCCTGCCCCCCCATAGTTACCAACCACTGTCAATCCTTTTCTTATAGTATTACGATAGATGTTCAAGGTCCACTTATGAGTGAGAACATGTGATACTCAGATCTTTGTTTCTGTGAGGGATCACTCAGTATTATAAGCTCTAGTTCCATCCAGGTTGCTGCAAAGTTCATGATTTTGTTCTTTTTTATGACTACATAGTATTCCATCGTGTATATGTACCACAATTTTTAATCCAGTCCTCTTTTGAAGGACAGCATGGTTGCTTCCAGGTTCTTGCTATTGTGAACAATGCTGCGATGAACACACGTGTGTAAGTATCTTTTTTATAGAGTGATTTGAGTTCTTCAGGGTATATTCACAGTAGGGGGATTATGGGGTCATGTGGGAGGTCGATATTTAGAACTTTTAGGAATTGCCACACTGCTTTCCACAGAGGTTGCACTAGTTTAAACTCCCACCAACAGTGTAGAAGTGTTCCCTTTTCACCACATCCTCTCCAGCATCTGTTATTTTTTGTTATTGATAATCGCCATTCTGACTGGAGTTAGGTGGTATCTCAGTGTAGTTTTAATTTGCATCTTCTTGACGGTTAGTGAGGTTGAACATTTCTTCATGTGTCTGTTGGCTGCTCGTATGTTTTCTTTTGAGAAGTATATGTTCATATCTTTTGCCCACTTTGTAACAGGGTTGTTTGTTTTTTTCTTTTCAGCACGTTTTGAGTTCCTTATAGATCCAAGATGTTAGGCCTTTGTCAGACATGGAGTTGGCAAATACTTTTTCCCAGTCTGTGGGCTGACTCCCTGCTCTCTTGATGGTTTCTTTGGCTTTGCAGAAGCTTGTCAGTTTAATTAGGTCCTACTCGTCTATCTTATCTCTTATGGCCCATGCATTTTGGGTGTTGTTCAGGAATTGGATGCCAGTTCCAATTTCCATAAGAGTGTGTGTCCTGCATTTTCCAAGGTTCTTATGGTTTCAGGTTTTACATTTAGGTCTCTGATCTATTTAGAGTTAATTTTTGTGTATGGGGATAGATAGTGGTCTTGTTTGAAACTTCTGCATGTGGTCAGCCAGTTTTTCCAGCACCATTTACTGAATAGGTTCTCCTCTCCCCAGTGGTAGTTGGTGGGGGCTTTGTTGATGAGTTGGTTGACAAATTGAGGTTTGCTTTTGCAATCTCAATTCTATTCCATTGGTCTATATGCCTGTTCCTGTACCAACACTAAGCTGTTTTGATTATTGTAGCTTTATAATAATGTTTAAGTCTAGTAATGTGATACCTCCTGCTTTTTTTTTTTTTTTTTTTTTGCTGAAGATTGTTCTGGCTATTCTTGGTCATTTGTGTTTCCATATGAATCCCTGTATTGTTTTTTCTAGCTCTGAGAAAAATGTTGCTGGTTATTTGATGGGTATTGCATTAAATCTGTAGATTGCCTTAGATAAGATGGACATCTTCACAATGTTGATTCCTCCAATCCATGAGCATGGGATATTTTTTCATTTGTTTGTGTCATCTTTGATTTCTTTGAGTAGTGTTTTGTAGTTTTCATTGTAAAGGTCTTTCATGTCTCTGGTTAGGAAGATGCCAAGGTATTTCTTTTTTGTGTGGCTATTGTGGCTGGGATTGTGCTTTTTATTTAGGTTTCTGTTTATTTGTTATTAGTGTAAGTAAATGCAATTGTCTTTTGCAGATTTATTTTATACCCTGAGATTATGCCAAAGTCCTTTTTCAGTGTGAGGAGGCTTTTGACAGATTCTCTTGGGTTTTCAAGGTACACAATCATGTCATCCTCAAAGAGAGATAACTTAACTTCCTTTTTTCCTATTTGGATACTCCTGATCGCCTTCTCTTTTCTGATTCCTCTAGCCAGGACTTCCAATACTATATTGAACAGGATGGGAGAGAGTGGGCATTCTTGTCTTGTTCCAGTTTTCAGGGGAAATGGTTCCAATTTTTGTCTGTTTAGGAGTATGCTGGCTGTGGGTTTCTCATAGATGGCTTTTACTGTTTTGAGGTATATTCCATGTAAGCCTAGATGTTTGACGGTTTTTATCAAGAAGGGGTACTGGATTTTATCAAAAGATTTTTCTGCATCTAATGATATAATCATGTAGTTTTTGTTTTGACATCTGTTGATGTATTTAATTACACTTATTGTCTTGTGAATGTTGAACCTGTCTTGCATCCCAGGGATGAAGCCTACTTGGTCATGATGGATGATTTTTGAGATGTGTTGTTGAATCTTGTTGGCCAGGATCTTGTTGAGAATTTTGGTATCTATGTTCATCAAAGATATTGGCCTGTGGTTCTTTCTTTGTTGGGTCTTTACCTGGCTTGGGTATCAATGTGATGTTAGCTTCATAAAATGATTTAGGAAAGTTCCATCTTTCTCAAATGCCTGGAATACTTTCAGTAGGATTGGTATCAACTCCTCCTTAAATGTCTTATAGAATTCGGCTGAAAAGTCATCTGGTCCAGGGCTTTTTTTGGTTGATAGTTTTCTTATTACATGGTCAATTTCCTTGATTTTTATTGATTTGTTTAGGGTCTCGATTTCTTCTTGTTTCAACCTAGGCAGGTTGTGTGATGTCAGAAAATTGTCTATTTCCTTAAGGTTTTCAAGTTTGTTTCCATACAAATGTACATAGTAGTCTCTAATGATCTTTTGTATTTCTTCAGGGTCAGATGTGACTTCATCTTTTGTGTTTCTGATCGTATTTATTTGGGCTTTTTCTCTTTATTTCTTGGTCAGTCTAGCTAGGGGATCATTGATTTTGATTATCCTTTCAAAGAACCAACTTTTTGTTTCATTGATTTTTTTGTATTATCTTTTTGTTTTCTATGTCCTGGATTTGGGCTTTTATTTTGGTGATTGGGATTCTTCTTCCGAAGTTACAGCTTTGGTGGTATTGCTTTTCCAGCTTCCTAAGGTGATTTGTTAGGCTGTTAATTTATGAGCCTTCCATTTTCTTCATGTGCATTTGTAGAGATATGAATTCCCCTCTTACTACAACTTTCATAGCATCCCAGAGATTTTGGTAAGATGTTTCTTCATTTTCATTTGTTTCCAGGTATCTTTTAATCTCTGTTTTGATTTTATCATTGACCCAGGAATTGTCTAGCATCATGTTGTTTAGTGTCCTTGTCTTTGTGGGTTTGGGGGGAACCTTGTTGGTGTTGATGTTTATTTTTATTCCACTGTGGTCTGAGAAGGTGCATGACAAAATTTTGATCTTTTGAAATTTGTTTATGCTTGATTTATGGCCAAGTATGTGGTCGATCTTAGAGTATGTTCCATGAAATAATGAGTGGAATGTGTATTCTGTGGTCATTGGGTGGAGTGTTCTGTAGGTATCAATTAAGTCCATTTGGTCAAGAGTCACATCGAGGTTCTGGATCTCATTGCTAATTTTTTTGTCCTGATGATCTGTCTAGGGTTGTGACAGGGGTATTAAAGTCCCCAGCTATGATAGTGTAAGAGTCAATATCTTTTTTGAATTTTCCTAGAAGCTGCTTTATGAAAGTTGGCGTACCTATGTTGGGTGCATATATGTTTAGGATAGATATTTCTTGTTGATGGAGTGAACCTTTCATCATTATGTAGTAGTCTTCTGTATTTTTTAAAATTTTTGATAGCTTAAATGGTATTATGTTTGAAATCAGGATCGTGACTCCTCCTTTCTTTTATGTTCCGTTCTCCTGGAAATTTGTTTCCCATTCTCTTACTTTGATTCTGTGAGTGCCCTTTCTAGTGAGATGAGTCTCTTGAAGGCAATATATTGTGGCCTGGTGATATTTTATTCATTTTGTCATTCTATGTCTTTTCAGTGGTACATTTAGTCCATTCACATTCAGGCTAATTATTGAAATGTGAGAGTTGATCCCTATCATAAGGTTCTTACAGAGTTGTTGTTCCTCTTTGTTTGTTGTCTTTCTTTTGGTTCGTGTGTGTTTTACTCTTTTTCCTGTACTCTTGTGAAGAACATTGTTGTTCTTTTTTCCTTTTCTTCTGTGTTTAGTAATTTCTTAAGTATTTCTTTTTTTGTGTGTGTGTGTTGGAGTCTCACTCTGTCACCTAGACTGGAGTGCAGTGGCCGCTCCCGGCCACTGCAGCCTTGACCTGCTGGGCTCTGGCGATCCTTCCGCCTCAGCCTTCCAAGTAGCTGGAACTACAGGTGCGTGCTACCACGCCTGGCTCATTTTTGATTTATTGTAGATATGAGGTCTTGTCAAGTTGCCGAGACGGGTCTCAGCCAGGTTGAGCCACCAAGCCTGGCTTAAGTATTTCTTGTAGAGGTGGTTTGGTGGCAGCGTAAGTTCTTAGGGATTGGATATCTGGGAAAGATTTTAATTCTACCTTACTGATGAAACTTAGCTTGACTGGGCAGGTTATTCTTGGTTGAAATTTTTTATCTTTGAGAACTTGGAAGATAGGCTCCAAGCTCTCCTAGCCTGCAGGGTTTCTGTAGATAAATCTGCTGCTAATCTAACTGGTCTTCCATGGTAGGTGATCTGGCCTTTTTCTCTTGGTGCCTTTAGGATTTTTTTTCTATACCTACTTTGTTTAGGCAAATTATTATGTGTCTGGGAGTTAGTCTTCTCATTTGTTGTCTTGCAGGAGTTCTTTGAATGTCTTGTGTTTGAATTTTCGCATCACTGATGAGATGAGGGATGTTTTCTTCAATAATCTCATGAAATGCTTGTTCCAGGGTGGCCTCAGTCTCTCTTTCTGTTTCAGAAAGTCCAATTACTCTTAGGTTTGGTCTTTTGAAGTAATTGCTCATCTCTTGAAGGTTTTGTTCTGTCTTTTTAAGCTTCTTTTCTATGTTTTTGACAGTTTGAGTTAATTCTATATTTTGGTCTTCAAGCTCTGAGATTCTTTCTTCTGCTTGGCTAATTATGCTTTCCATGCTTATCAGTTTGTTATTTATTTCATTCATAGTATTCTTTATTACTGTTATCTCAGTTATTAACTACTTTCTAGTTTTTTCTCGTCTCGCCTCAATTCTTTTTAATCTCTCCATTAATGTCTTGATATCTAAGTTTGTAGTTTGAGACCAGTCATTCTGGGGTCTCTTCATTGTTTGCATTCTGAAGTCAGTTTTTTGATTTCTGCCCTCCCAGGGGTCTGGGAGAGACCCATGTTCTTCTTTTGGTTTTTCTTTGTTTGTGTAGATTTCTCTCTCTCTCTCCCCCTTTCCCTCCCCTTCTTTAATTCTGTTTTTCATGGAAGGTGGGGTTGCTTTTACTTCTTTTGTTCAATCTTCTGTTCTTCCTTAGGAGGGTCCTCTGGCTTTGTTCACTTTTGAGGGGCTGGACTGTGGGTTGGAGACTGTACTTTTTCAGTTTTGAGGTTTAACTGAGGAGGAAACTGTGATTCGGAATCTGTCTACAGATTCCAGTATCCACCAACAGGTGTATGGGCACACTGGAACCTGTTTTCCACAGCCTTACAATCTGTCCATGCAGCAGGGTTTAGGTTTGCTCCCTGGAATAAAAGGAAGTACGTAAAAGGAAAATAGTGGAAGAAGGGGGTGTCAGGAGGAAGTTAGAGAGAAGAGTGAGAGGGAAAACAGACATACATACCAACTAATGAGTGAAAAAGGTACACAAGGTCAGAAAAGAGTGAAAAACAAACACACAAACAAAATTCCCTAAAGCATACCAGTAATCACCCAAAGACAATCCAGTAAAATCATGCCTTTTGATGCATTTTTCCCCAACACCAACAGGTAGTCTAAATAAAAAAAACAAACAAAAGTGAGCAAAACACACAGTTCAAACAATAAAATCAAAATCATTATAAGAAACCAGACTAGCTCTGGAATCTTTTCTGAATGTCTAAAGTCTCTTCAGCTCTGATCTCTAGCCTCTCCCCTTTGCTTTCATTGCAGGCTTGGGTTGGTTCCTTTGGCTTGCTGCCTGAGAGGTCTGTCATAGGGCTGAGTTGCCTATATCAGATTCAGCATAGGGAAGGGCCTTTTGTCTCCTGTTTAGCAACATTACCTTAGAAACCAAGGTGGAGGCTGCTTGTAGATGTGTGGGGCAATTCAAATCTCTGCCTGGAAAATGGCCAAGGTGGGCAGCTCCTCTTTCGTTGATCCTTTCTCTCCACCCATCCTTTCTCCCCACTTGTCCAGGTCCATGGGTGATCCACTATGATGAGCTGTGGTGGTGTGTCTCCCACATCAGGCACCAGGGATCAGCGACACAACTGGGCACTGGATCTGGTGTGCTGCCAGCAGCTTGGGGTAGAGGAGGGAACTGGGAATTCCCTCTTCTGGAGCTGAGAGCTGAGAGTGGCTGATCAGCACCTGCTTAAGATATACTGTTCCTTTACACAACCATGGGGTCCAAAGCTGGGTGCCTCAGTCAGAGTGGGGACTGGAGCTCCAAAGGGTGGGTGGTGTGCAGTGACAGTGGCTTTGGGCCCCTGCACAGGGCACTTCAGCCAGGAATTGAGCTGGTATCTCTGAGGGGTGGGCACCTAGAGCCTCCCTGGGTGATGGTGGTTTGAAATAGGGCTCGGCAGGGGCCCAGAACCCAGGGCAGGGTGCTGGAACTCTGAGGAGTGAGCACTGTTTCTGCTAGACTGGGTGCCCAGTCAGGGAGGGAGCTGGCAGCAGCTGAGAGCCGGGCAGATCAGTGTAACCAGTAAGGGAACCCAGACCTCCACAAGGCAGTATCCAAGTGCCTCTACAGGTGGTGGCTGGTGGCTTGAGGCTGGGTGATCTGTTGTAGCTGGGGAGGGAACTGGGATCTCCACATGGCCGGGACCTGGGGCCACCTATGGTGGAGCAGTAGCAGCCAAGAGCCAATAGCTGTCCTTGTGTGGGTCTGAGGGTCTCCAGGCCTTGAACTGGTGTAGCTGGTGGTGGGCAGGGGGTGGGGGAAAGAAAGTAAGAGTCCTTTTGGGAACTCATTTTCAGAGAATCTCACAATCCCACCTATGCCATTACCATCTTACAGGAACTCCCCACTTTCTCTTTTCACATAAGGTTATATATGAATGTGAAAATCTCCTCTTATTGTCAGTTTTAGTTGTTTTTTTTCTCTTTTTAATTTGTTTACCTGTCTGTCTGTGGTTTTGTTTGTTTTTCCTTATCTTATTTGTTTACTTAATTGTTCTTTTTTCTCCCTTTGCTCTTTCTTAGTTCCTTCCATTTCCCTTATGTTATTTTTTACTTGGGGGAGATACATACATTGCCATTACATGGAAATACTGTGAGGTGGTAGGAAGGAGATCCCTGAGGGCCCACACACCAATCAATGAACATTGTAATCTGCAGGCAGCTTTTGAATCTTAGCACTCCCCAAACACAGCTTATTCAAATCTCAAAGCTACAAAAGGACAGCACTGCTCCCACCCTCAACCCAGCTTCAAAACCAAATAAATTCAGAGACTTTACCAAAGGAACAAAAGGAATTGAGCAAAAAGAAGTGAAAACCACTCCCTCTCTCACTGAGAAATGGAAGTAAAGAGAAAATAAAGTCCATCACAAATGAAGACAAATCATCAACAACAACAAGAAAAACACAGGCACCCCACAAAGTCCAAAAAGAATAGTGCACAAGAATACAAACTTCAGAACTCAAAAAATGAAAAGCACCCAGATTGATGGTCTCAGACCACAAATGCAATAATCAAGGAATGGTTGGTAAAGATAAATAAGAATCAATAAAGGCAAGACAAAAATATGGAAGAATTACAGAGATGCAAGCTATAAAGAATGCAATCAATAAAACAAATAATAAACTGACAAGCATGGAAAGTAGAATTAACCAGGCAGAGGAAAGAATCTCAGAGCTTGAAGACCAAAATATTGAACTAATCCAATCTGTTAAAAACATAGCAAGGAAGCTTAAAAAGATGGAAAAGAGTCTTCAAGAGATGTTCAATTATATTAAGAGACTGAACTTATGCCTGGTCAGTATCCCTGAAGCAGAAAAAGGAGAATGAGAGCAGCCTGGAACAAAAATTCCACAGTCATCCAAGAAAACTTCCCACATCTCATCAGAGATGTGACCATCCAAAGATAAGAGATTCAGAAAACCCCTGCAAAGCATCAAATGAGAAGATCAAATCCCAGACACATAGTGATTTGCTTACACATTGTAGATATAAAAGAAAAAATCCAGCTGGGCTCGGTGGCTCAGCCTGTAATCCCAGCACTTTGGGAAGCAGAGGTGAGTGGATTGCCTGAGCTCGCAGATTCGAGACCCGCCTGGGCAACTTGGTGAGACCTCATCTCTACAGTAAAATAAAAAATTAGCTGGGCGTGGTAGTGCAAGCCTGTAGTTCCAGCTACTTGGAAGGCTGAGGCGGAAGGCTCGCCAGAGCCCAGCAGGTCGAGGCTGCAGTGGCCAGAAGCGGCCACTGCACTCCAGTCTAGGTGACAGAGTGAGACTCCAACTCCAAAAAAAAAAAAAAGAAAAAGAAAAAGAAAAAATCCTAAAGACAATGAGAGACAAAGCTCAGACTGCCTAATGGAGAAGACCATTTAGAATAGCAACAGCTTATCTATAGAAATACTACAAGCTAGAGGAGACTGGAATCTAATATTCAAAATTCTCAAAGATAAATCATTCCCAACCAAGAATTTCCTGCCCAGCTAAGTTAAACTTCATTAGTGATGGAGAATTAAAATCCTTCCCAGAAATCTAATTCCTAAAACTTTATGCTACTTCCAGACCAGCACTACAAGGGACGTTTAAGAAGATATTAAGCACAGAAGAAAGAAAAAAAAAAGAACAACCACACATTTTCCAACCGACACAGCATGCATCATGACTGCAAAATTAAAAACACACAATATCAACCCAACAATCAAAAGAAAGACAACAAACAAATAGACAAACAGCAATAACAAACTCTACAAGGGACTCATGACAGGGTTAAACTCTCACATCTCAGTAATCAGCCTAAATGCAAATGGATTAAATGCACCACTAAAAAGACTTAGAATGGCAAACTGGATTAAAAAACACAATCTAACAATATGCTACCTCCATGAGACACATCTCACCAGAATGAACACTTACAGACTCAAAGTTAGAGAATCGAAAGTTAATTTTCAGGTGAATGGAGAACAAAGGAAAGCAGGTGTTGTGATCTTAATATCAGACAAAACAACCTTTAAACTATCAAAAATTTAAAAAGATACAGAAGGACACAAAATAATGATAAAGGTTTCGACTCATCAGCAAGAAATATCCATCCTAAACATATATGCACCCAACACAGGAGCACCAGCATTTATAAAGCAGCTACTAAACAAACTAAAATGAGATATTGATTCTAACACTATCATAGCTAGGGACTTAAATACCCCACTAACAATCCTAGATAGATCATTGAGGCAAAAAGTCAATAAGGAGATCCAGAACCTCAACTTGATGCTTGACCAAATGGACTTAATAGATCCCTACAGAACACTTCACCCAACAACCATGAAATGCACATTCTACTTATCACCACATGGGATGTACTCCAAGATCAACCTCTTCCTTGGCCATAAATCAAGTATCAACAAATTTCATAAGGTTGAAATACTGCCATGCAACTTCTCAGACAAAAGTGGAAATAAAATATATATCAACACCAATTAAATTCCCCTTATACCCACAAAGACATGGACACTAAACAGCACGATGATGAACAACCCTTGGGTCAACACAGAAATTAAGACAGAAATTGAAAGATTCCTAAAAACAAATGAAAATAGATATATCTGACCAAAACTTCTGGGATGACATGAAAGTACACATCAAGAAAACAGAAAGAGAATAAGTTAACAGTCTGACAAATCTCCAAAGGTAGCTGGAAAGGCAAGACCACCAAAACCCTACCTTCAACAGAAGAATCCAGATCACCAAAGTAAAAACCTAAATATGGTACATAGAAGACAAAAATACCATAGGAAAAGAATCAATGAAACAAAAAGCTAGTTCTTTGAAAGAGTAAACAAGATTGAAGGATCCCTAACCAGGTTAGTCTAGAAAAAGAGAGGAGAAACCCAAATAAACACAATCAGACATGCAAAAGATCACTTTACAACTGACCTCAAAGAAATACAAAAGAGCCGGGCTCGGTGGCTCAGCCTGTAATCCCACGCCTTTGGGAGGCTGAGGTGAGTGGATTGCCTGAGCCCGCGGGTTCGAGACCCGCCTGGGCAGCGAGACCTCATCTCTACAATAAATCAAAAAAAATCAGCCGGGCGTGGTAGCGCATGCCTGTAATTCC